>NW_027597543.1:0-76000 GCF_964194155.1 Cetorhinus maximus | reverse complement strand
TGTTGTTAAATTTGTTGGTGTTTTTCAATGTTGAGCTTGTTGTTGAATTAGTTGGTTTTTTCAATGCTGAGGTTGTTGTTAATTTGTTGGTGATTTTCAATATTGAGGTTGTTGTTGAATTTGTTGTTGATTTTCAATATTGAGATTGTTGATGATATTCTTGGTGTTATCAATGATATTTTTTGAACTTTTTTGTAGTTTTCAATGTTGATGTTGTTGTTGAATTTATTGGTGTTTTTCATTGTTGAGGTTGTTGAATTTGTTGGTGTTTTTCATTGTTGAGGTTGTTGTTGAATTTGTTGGTGTTATCAATGTTTTTGTTGAACAAGTTTTTATTTTTATAAGTTAAGGTTGTTGTTGAATTTGTTGGTGTTTTTCAATGTTGAGGTTGTTGAATTTGTTGCTGTTTTTCAGTGTTGAGGTTGTTGTGGAATTTGTTGGTGTTATCAATGTTTTTTTTGAAGCTTTTCTCTTTTAAAAGTTGAGCTTGTTGTTGAATTTTTTGGTGTTTTTCATTGATGAGGTTGTTGTTGAATTTGTTGGTGTTATCAATGTTTTTTTGCTAAACTTGTTTTTATTTTTAAAAGTTAATGTTGTTGTTGAATTTGTTGGTGTTTTTCAATGTTGAGGTTGTTCAATTTGTTGGTGATTTTCAATATTTAGGTTGTTGTTGAATTTGTTGGTTTTATCAATGTTCTTTTTTGAACTATTTTGTACTTTTAAACGTTGAGGTTGTTGTTGAAATTCATGGTGTTTTTCAATGTTGAGGTTGTTGTTGAATTTGTTGGCGTTTTTCAATGTTGAGATTGTTGAATTTGTTGCTGATTTTCAATGTTGAGTTCGTTGTTGAACTTGTTGGTGTTTTTAAATGTTGAGGTTGATGTTGAATTAGTTGGTGATTTTTAATATTGAGGTTATTGTTGAATTTGTTGGTGTTATCAATGCTTTTTTTGAACTTTTTTGTATTTTTCAATGCTGAGGTTGTTGTTGAATTTGTTGGTATTTTTCAATGTTGAAGTTGTTGTTGAATTTGTTGATGTTTTTCATTGTTGAGGATGTTGTTGAATTTGATGCTGTTTTTCAAAATTGAGGTTGTTGTTGAATTTGTTGGTGTTTTTCATTGTTGAGGTTGTTGTTGAATTTATTGGTGTTTTTCATTGTTGAGGTTGATGTTGAATTTGTTGGTATTTTTGAATGTTGAGGTTGTTGTTGAATTTGTTTGTGTTTTTCATTGTTGAGGTTTTCGTTGAATTTGTTGGTGTTTTTCATTGTTGAGGTTGATGTTGAATTTGTTGGTATTTTTGAATGTTGAGGTTGTTGTTGAATTTGTTTGTGTTTTTCATTGTTGAGGTTTTCGTTGAATTTGTTGTTGGTTTTCAATGTTGAGGTTGTTGTTGACATTGTTGCTGTTATCAATGTTATTTTTTGAACATTTTTTGTATTTTTGAAAGTTGAGCTTGGTGTTGAATTTCTTGGTGTTTTTCAATGCCGAGGTTGTTGTTGAATTTAATCGTGTTTTTCAATGTTGAGGATGATGTTGATTTTATTGGTGTTTTCCTATGTTGATTTTGTTGAAGTTGTTGGTGTTTTTCAATGTTGAGGTTGTTGTTGATTTTGTTGGTGTTTTTCATTGTTGAGGTTGTTGTTAAATTTGTTGCTGTTTTTCTGTGTTAAGGTTGTTCAATATGTTGTTGATTTTCAATATTGGGGTTGTTGTTGAATTTATTGGTTTTGTCAATGTTCTTTTTTGAACTTTTTTGTACTTTTAAATGTTGAGGTTGTTGTTGAAATTGTTGGTTTCTTTCAATATTGAGGATGTTGTTGAATTTGTTGCTGTTATTCAATATTGAGGTTGTTGCTGCATTTGTTGGTGTTTTTCATTGTTGAGGTTTTTGTTGAATTTGTTGGTGTTATCAATGTTTTTTGTTGAACTTGTTGGTATTTTTACAAGTTAAGGTTGTTGTTGAACTGTTTGTGTTTTTCAATGTTGAGGTTGTTGTTGAATTTGTCGTTGTTTTTCAATGTTGAGGTTGTTCTTGAATTTATTGGTGTTGTTCATTGTTGAGGCTGATGTTGAATTTATTGGTATTTTTGAATGTTGAGGTTGTTGTTGAATTTGTTGGTGTTTTTCATTGTTGAGGATGTTGTTGAATTTGTTGGTGTTATCAATGTTTTTTGTTGAACTTGTTTGTATTTGTAAAAGTTACAGTTGTTGTTGAATTTGTTGGTGTTTTTCAATGTTGAGGTTGTTGTTGAATTTATTGGTGTTTTTCATTGTTGATGTTTTTGTTGAATTTGTTGGTGTTATCAATGTTTTTTGTTGAACTTGTTGGTATTTTTAAAAGTTAAGGTTGATGTTGAATTTGTTGGTGTTTTTCAATGCTGAGGTTGTTGTCGAATTTAATCGTGTTTTTTAATGTTGAGGATGATGTTGATTTTATTGGTGTTTTTCTATGTTGATTTTGTTGAAGTTGTTTGAGTTTTTCAATGTTGAGGTTGTTGTTGATTTTGTTGGTATTTTTCAATGTTGAGGTTGTTGTTGAATTTGTTGTTGTTTTTCATTGTTGAGGATGTTGTTGAATTTGATGCTGTTTTTCGATATTGAGGTTTTTGTTGAATTTGTTGTTGTTTTTCATTGTTGAGGTTTTTGTTGAATTTGTTGGTGTTATGAATGTTTTTTGTTGAAATTGTTTGTATTTTTAAAAGTTAAGGTTGTTGTTGAATTGTTGGTGTTTTTCAATGTTGAGGTTGTTGTTGAATTTGTCGTTGTTTTTCAATGTTGAGGTTGTTGTTGTTGAATTTATTGGTGTTTTTCATTGTTGAGGTTGATGTTGAATTTATTGGTATTTTTGAATGTTGAGGTTGTTGTTGAATTTGTTGGTGTTTTTTATTGTTGAGGATGTTGTTGAATTTGTTGCTGTTTTTCAATATCGAGGTTGTTGTTGAATTTGTTTGTGCTTTTCATTGTTGAGGTTTTTGTTGAATTTGTTGGTGTTATCAATGTTTTTTGTTGAACTTGTTTGTATTTTTAAAAGTTACAGTTGTTGTTGAATTTGTTGGTGTTTTTCAATGTTGAGGTTGTTGTTGAATTTATTGTTGTTCTTCATTGTTGAGGTTTTCGTTGAATTTGTTATTGTTTTTCAGTGTTGACGTTGTTGTTGACATTGTTGCTGTTATCAAAGTTATTTTTTGAACATTTATTGTACTTTTGTAAGTTGAGCTTGTTGTTGAATTAGTTGGTTTTTTCAATGTTGAGGTTGTTGTTGAATTTGTTGGCGTTTTTCAATGCTGAGGTTGTTGTTGAATTTGTTGGTGTTTTTCATTGTTGCGCTTTTTGTTGAATTTGTTGGTGTTTTTCATTGTTGCACTTTTTGTTGAATTTGTTGGTGCTTTTCAATGTTGACATTGTTGTTGAATTTGTTGGTGTTATCAATGTTATTTTTTGAACATTTATTGTATTTTTGAAAGTTGAGCTTGCTGTTGAATTTTTGGTTTTTTTCAATGTTGAGGTTGTTGTTGAATTTGTTGGTGTTTTTCAATGTTGAGGTTGTTGTTGAATTTGTTGGTGTTTTTCAATGTTGAGGTTGTTGATTTTGTTGGTGTTTTTCATTGTTGAGGTTGTTTTTGAATTTATTGGTGTTATCAACGTTTTTTGTTGAACTTGTTTGTATTTTTAATAGTTAAGGTTTTTGTGGAATTTGTTGGTGTTTTGCAATGTTGAGCTTGTTCAATTTGTTGGTGCTGCACAATGTTGAGGTTGTTGTTGAACTTGTTGGTTTTATCAATGTTCTTATTTGAACTTTTTCTCTTCTTTGAAAAGTTGAGATTGTTGTTGAAATTGTTGGTGTTCTTAAAAGTTGAGGTTGTTGTTGAATTTGTTGCTTATTTTCATTGTTGCGCTTTTTGTTGAATTTGTTGGTGCTTTTCAATGTTTAGGTTGTTGTTGAATTTGTTGGTGTTAACAATGTTATTTTAAACTTTTTCTCTTCCTTTAAAAGTAGAGGTTGATGTTGAATTTGTTGGTTTTTTTCAATGTTGAGCTTGTTGTTGAATTTGATGGTTTTTTTCAGTGTTGAGGTTGTTGTTGAATTTGTTGGTGATTTTCAATGTTGAGGTTGTTGTTGAATTTGTTGGTGCTTTTCATTGTTGAGGTTGTTGTTGAATTTGTTGGTGATTTCATTGTTGAGGTTGTTGTTGAATTTGTTGGTGTTTTTCAATGTTGAGGTTGTTGTTGAATTTGTTGGTGTTATCAACGTTTTTTGTTGAAATTGTTTGTATTTTTAATAGTTAAGGTTGTTGTAGAATTTGTTGGTGTTTTGCACTGTTGAGCTTGTTCATTTTGTTGGTGATTTTCAATGTTGAGGTTGTTGTTGAACTTGTTGGTTTTATCAATGTTCTCTTTTGAACTTTTTCTCTCCTTTGAAAAGTTGAGTTTGTTGTTGAATTTGTTGGTGATTTTCATTGTTGAGGGTGTTGTTAAATTAGTTGTTGATTTCCAATATTGAGTTTGTTGTTGAATTTGTTGGTGTTATCAATGTTATTTATTGAACTTCTTCTATTTTTCAATGTTGAGGTTGTTGTTGAATTTGTTGGTTTTATCAATGTTGTGGTTGTTCAATTTGTTGGTGATTTTCAACATTGAGGTTGTTGTTGAATTTGTTGGTGTTTTTCATTGTTGAGGTTGTTGAAGTTGTTGGTGATTTTCCATTTTGAGGTTGTTGTTGAATTTGTTGGTGTTTTTCATTGTTGAGGTTGTTGTTGAATTTGTTGCTGTTATCAACGTTTTTTGTTGAACCTGTTTGTATTTTTAATAGTTAAGGTTGTTGTAGAATTTGTTCGTGTTTTGCCAAGTTGAGCTTGTTCAATTTGTTGGTGATTTTCAATGTTGAGGTTGTTGTGAACTTGTTGGTTTTATCAATGTTGAGGTTGTTCAATTTGTTGGTGATTTTCAATATTGAGGTTGTTATGGAATTTGTTGGTGTTTTTCGATGTTGAGGTTGTAGAATTTTTTGGTGTTTTTCATTGCTGAGGTTGTTGTTGAACTTCTTGGTTTTATCAATGTTCTTTTCTGAACTTTTTCTCTTCTTTGAAAAGTTGAGGTTGTTGTTGAATTTGTTGGTGTTTTTCAATGTTGAGGTTGTTGTTGAATTTGTTGGTGTTATCAATGTTCTTTTTTGATCATTTCTCTTCTTTTAAAAGTTGAGGTTGTTGTTGAATTTGTTGGTGTTTTTCAATGTTGTTGTTGTTGTTGAATTTGTTGGTTTTGTCAATGTTGAGGTTATTATATTTGTTGGTGATTTTCAATATTGTGGTTGTTGTGGAATTTTTTGGTGTTATTCATTGTTGAGGTTGTTGAATTTTTTGGTGTTTTTCATTGTTGATGTTGTTGTTGAATTTGTTGGTGTTTTTCAATGTTGCGGTTGTTGTTGAATTTTTTGGTGTTTTTCATTGTTGGGGTTGTTGTTGAATTTGTTGGTAATTTTCAATGTTGAGGTTGTTCTTGAATTTGTTGGTGTTATGAATGTTATTTTTTGAACATTTATTGTATTTTTGAATGTTGAAATTGTTGTTGAATTTGTTGGTTTATTTCAATCCTGAGGTTGTTGTTGAATTTGTTGGTGTTTTTCATTGTTGATGTTGTTGTTGAATTTGTTGGTGTTATCAATGTTATTTGTTGAACTTTTATTGTATTTTTGAAAGTTGAGCTTGTTGTTGAATTTGTTACTTTTTTTCAATGCTGAGGTTGTTGAATTTGTTGGTGTTTTTCAATGTTGAGGTTGTTGTTGAATTTAATGGCTTTTTTTAATGTTGAGGTTGTTGTTGAATTTATTGGAGTTTTTCAATGTTGATTTTGTTGAATTTGTCGGTGATTTTCAATGTTGAGGATGTTCTTGAATTTGTTGGTGTTATGAATGTTATTTTTTGAACTTTTTTGTATTTTTGAAAGTTGCGATTGTTGTTGAATTTTCAATGTTGAGGTTGTTGTTGAATTTGTTGGTGATTTTCAATGTTGAGGTTGTTGTTGAATTTGTTGTTGATTTTCAATATTGAGTTTGTTGTTGAATTTATTGGTGTTATCAATGTTATTTTTTGAACATTTATTGTATTTTTGAAAGTTGAGCTTGTTGTTGAAATTGTTGGTTTTTTTCAATGCTGAGGTTGTTTAATTTGTTGGTGTTTTTCAATGTTGAGGTTGTTGTTGAATTTAATGGCTTTTTTTAATGTTGAGGTTGTTGTTAAATTTATTGTTGTTTTTCAATGTTGATTTTGTTGAATTTGTTGGTGATTTTCAATGTTGAGGGTGTTCTTGAATTTGTTGGTGTTATGAATGTTATTTTTTGAACTTTTTTGTATTTTTGAAAGTTGAGATTGGTGTTGAATTTGTTGGTTTATTTCAATCCTGAGGTTGTTGTTGAATTTGTTGGTGTTTTTCATTGTTGACGTTGTTGATGAATTTGTTGGTGTTAACAATGTTATTTTTTGAACATTTATTGTATTTTTGAAAGTTGAGCTTGTGGTTGAATTTGTTGGTTTTTTTCAATGCTGAGGTTGTTGAATTGGTTGGTGTTTTTCAATGTTGAGGTTGTTGTTGAATTTAATGGCTTTTTTTAATGTTGAGGTTGTTGTTGAATTTATTGGTGTTTTTCAATGTTGATTTTGTTGAATTTGTTGGTGATTTTCAATGTTGAGGATGTTCTTGAATTTGTTGGTGTTATGAATGTTATTTTTTGAACTTTTTTGTATTATTGAAAGTTGTGATTGTTGTTGAATTTGTTGGTTTATTTCAATCCTGAGGTTGTTGTTGAATTTGTTGGTGTTTTTCATTGTTGATGTTGTTGTTGAATTTGTTGGTGTTATCAATGTTATTTTTTGAACATTTATTGTATTTTTGAAAGTTGAGCTTGTTGTTGAATTTGTTAGTTTTTTTCAATGCTGAGGTTGTTGAATTTGTTGGTGTTTTTCAATGTTGCGGTTGTTGTTGAATTTTTTGGTGTTTTTCATTGTTGGGGTTGTTGTTGAATTTGTTGGTAATTTTCAATGTTGAGGTTGTTCTTGAATTTGTTGGTGTTATGAATGTTATTTTTTGAACATTTATTGTATTTTTGAAAGTTGAAATTGTTGTTGAATTTGTTGGTTTATTTCAATCCTGAGGTTGTTGTTGAATTTGTTGGTGTTTTTCATTGTTGATGTTGTTGAATTTGTTGGCGTTATCAATGTTATTTTTTGAACTTTTATTGTATTTTTGAAAGTTGAGCTTGTGGTTGAATTTGTTACTTTTTTTCAATGCTGAGGTTGTTGAATTTGTTGGTGTTTTTCAATGTTGAGGTTGTTGTTGAATTTAATGGCTTTTTTTAATGTTGAGGTTGTTGTTGAATTTATTGGTGTTTTTCAATGTTGATTTTGTTGAATTTGTTGGTGATTTTCAATGTTGAGGATGTTCTTGAATTTGTTGGTGTTATGAATGTTATTTTTTGAACTTTTTTGTATTATTGAAAGTTGTGATTGTTGTTGAATTTGTTGGTTTATTTCAATCCTGAGGTTGTTGTTGAATTTGTTGGTGTTTTTCATTGTTGATGTTGTTGTTGAATTTGTTGGTGTTATCAATGTTATTTTTTGAACATTTATTGTATTTTTGAAAGTTGAGCTTGTTGTTGAATTTGTTAGTTTTTTTCAATGCTGAGGTTGTTGAATTTGTTGGTGTTTTTCAATGTTGCGGTTGTTGTTGAATTTTTTGGTGTTTTTCATTGTTGGGGTTGTTGTTGAATTTGTTGGTAATTTTCAATGTTGAGGTTGTTCTTGAATTTGTTGGTGTTATGAATGTTATTTTTTGAACATTTATTGTATTTTTGAAAGTTGAAATTGTTGTTGAATTTGTTGGTTTATTTCAATCCTGAGGTTGTTGTTGAATTTGTTGGTGTTTTTCATTGTTGATGTTGTTGAATTTGTTGGCGTTATCAATGTTATTTTTTGAACTTTTATTGTATTTTTGAAAGTTGAGCTTGTTGTTGAATTTGTTACTTTTTTTCAATGCTGAGGTTGTTGAATTTGTTGGTGTTTTTCAATGTTGAGGTTGTTGTTGAATTTAATGGCTTTTTTTAATGTTGAGGTTGTTGTTGAATTTATTGGAGTTTTTCAACGTTGATTTTGTTGAATTTGTTGGTGATTATCAATGTTGAGGATGTTCTTGAATTTGTTGGTGTTAAGAATGTTATTTTTTGAACTTTTTTGTATTTTTGAAAGTTGCGATTGTTGTTGAATTTTCAATGTTGAGGTTGTTGTTGAATTTGTTGGTGATTTTCAATGTTGAGGTTGTTGTTGAATTTATTGTTGATTTTCAATATTGAGTTTGTTGTTGAATTTATTGGTGTTATCAATGTTATTTTTTGAACTTTTTTGTATTTTTCAATGTTAAGGTTGTTGTTGAATTTCTTGGTTTTATCAATGTTGTGGTTGTTCAATTTGTTGGTGATTTTCAATATTGAGGTTGTTGTTGAATTTGTTGTTGTTTTTCAATGTTGAGGTTGTTGTTGATTTTGTTGGTGTTTTTCATTGTTGAGGTTGTTGTTAAATTTGTTGCTGTTTTTCTGTGTTAAGGTTGTTCAATTTGTTGTTGATTTTCAATATTGGGGTTGTTGTTGAATTTATTGGTTTTGTCAATGTTCTTTTTTGAACTTTTTTGTACTTTTAAATGTTGAGGTTGTTGTTGAAATTGTTGGTTTCTTTCAATGTTGAGGATGTTGTTGAATTTGTTGCTGTTATTCAATATTGAGGTTGTTGCTGAATTTGTTGGTGTTTTTCATTGTTGAGGTTTTTAGTTGAATTTGTTGGTGTTATCAATGTTTTTTGTTGAACTTGTTGGTATTTTTACAAGTTAAGGTTGTTGTTGAACTGTTTGTGTTTTTCAATGTTGAGGTTGTTGTTGAATTTGTCGTTGTTTTTCAATGTTGAGGTTGTTCTTGAATTTATTGGTGTTGTTCATTGTTGAGGTTGATGTTGAATTTATTGGTATTTTTGAATGTTGAGGTTGTTGTTGAATTTGTTGGTGTTTTTCATTGTTGCGGATGTTGTTGAATTTGTTGGTGTTATCAATGTTTTTTGTTGAACTTGTTTGTATTTGTAAAAGTTACAGTTGTTGTTGAATTTGTTGGTGTTTTTCAATGTTGAGGTTGTTGTTGAATTTATTGGTGTTTTTCATTGTTGATGTTTTTGTTGAATTTGTTCCTGTTATCAATGTTTTTTGTTGAACTTGTTGGTATTTTTAAAAGTTAAGGTTGATGTTGAATTTGTTGGTGTTTTTCAATGCTGAGGTTGTTGTCGAATTTAATCGTGTTTTTTAATGTTGAGAATGATGTTGATTTTATTGGTGTTTTTCTATGTTGATTTTGTTGAAGTTGTTTGAGTTTTTCAATGCTGAGGTTGTTGTTGATTTTGTTGGTGTTTTTCATTGTTGAGGTTGTTGTTGAATTTGTTGGTGTTTTTCTGTGTTAAGGTTGTTCAATTTGTTGGTGATTTTCAATATTGTGGTTGTTGTTGAATTTGTTGGTTTTATCAATGCTTTTTTTGAACATTTTTGTATTTTTCAATGCTGAGGTTGTTGTTGAATTTGTTGGTTTTTTTCAATGTTGAGGTTGATGTTAAATTTGTTGGTATTTTTCAATGTTGAGGTTGATGTTGAATTTGTTGGTGTTTTTCAATGCTGAGGTTGTTGTTGAATTTGTTGGTATTATCAATGTTTTTTGTTGAACTTGTTGGTATTTTTAAAAGTTAAGGATGTTGTTGAATTTGTTGGTGTTTTTCAATGTTGATGTTGTTGTTGAATTTATTGCTGTTTTTCATTGTTGAGGTTGTTGTTGAAATTGTTGCTGTTATCAATGTTATTTTTTGAACATTTATTGTATTTTTGAAAGTTGAGCTTGTTGTTCAATTTGTTGGTTTTTTTCAATGTTGAGGTTCTTGTTATATTTTTTGGTGTTTTTCAATGCTGAGGTAGTTGTTGAATTTAATGGTCTTTTTCTATGTTGATTTTGTTGAATTTGTGGGTGATTTCCAATGTTGAGGTTGCTGTTGAATTTGTTGTTGATTTTCAATATTGAGATAGTTGATGAATTTGTTGGTGTTATCAATGATATTTTTTGAACTTTTTTGTAGTTTTCAATGTTGATGTTGTTGTTGAATTTATTGGTGTTTTTCATTGTTGAGGTTGTTGAATTTGTTGGTGTTTTTCATTGTTGAGGTTGTTGTTGAATTTGTTGGTGTTATCAATGTTGTTGTTGAACAAGTTTTTATTTTTATAAGTTAAGGTTGTTGTTGAATTTGTTGGTGTTTTTCAATGTTGAGGTTGTTGAATTTGTTGGTTTTTTTCAGTGTTGAGCTTGTTGTTGAATTTGTTGGTGTTATCAATGTTTTTTGTTGAACTTATTTTTATTTATATAAGTTAAGGTTGTTGTTGAATTTGTCGGTGTTTTTCAATGTTGAGGTTGTTTAATTTGTTGGTGATTTTCAATATTTAAGTTGTTGTTGAATTTGTTGGTTTTATCAATGTTCTTTTTCGAACTTTTTTGTACTTTTAAATGTTGAGGTTGTTGTTTAAATTCATGGTGTTTTTCAACGTTGAGGTTGTTGTTGAATTTGTTGGCGTTTTTCAATGTTGAGATTGTTGAATTTGTTGCTGATTTTCAATGTTGAGGTCGTTATTTGAACTTGTTGGTGTTTTTCAATGTTGAGGTTGTTGTTGAATTTGTTGGTGATTTTCAATGTTGAGGTTGTTGTTGAATTTGTTGGTGTTTTTCATTGTTGAGGTTGTTGTTGAATTTGTTGGTGATTTCATTGTTGAGGTTGTTGTTGAATTTGTTGGTGTTTTTCAATGTTGAGGTTGTTGTTGAATTTGTTGGTGTTATCAACGTTTTTTGTTGAACTTGTTTGTATTTTTAATAGTTAAGGTTGTTGTAGTATTTGTTGGTGTTTTGCACTGTTGAGCTTGTTCATTTTGTTGGTGATTTTCAATGTTGAGGTTGTTGTTGAACTTGTTGGTTTTATCAATGTTCTCTTTTCAACTTTTTCTCTCCTTTGAAAAGTTGAGGTTGTTGTTGAATTTGTTGGTGATTTTCATTGTTGAGGTTGTTGTTGAATTTGTTGTTGATTTCCAATATTGAGTTTGTTGTTGAATTTGTTGGTGTTATCAATGTTATTTATTGAACTTCTTCTATTTTTCAATGTTGAGGTTGTTGTTGAATTTGTTGGTTTTATCAATGTTGTGGTTGTTCAATTTGTTGGTGATTTTCAATATTGAGGTTGTTGTTGAATTTGTTGGTGTTTTTCATTGTTGAGGTTGTTGAAGTTGTTGGTGTTTTTCCATGTTGAGGTTGTTGTTGAATTTGTTGGTGTTTTTCATTGTTGAGGTTGTTGTTGAATTTGTTGGTGTTATCAACGTTTTTTGTTGAACCTGTTTGTATTTTTAATAGTTAAGGTTGTTGTAGAATTTGTTTGTGTTTTGCAATGTTGAGCTTGTTCAATTTGTTGGTGATTTTCAATGTTGAGGTTGTTGTTGAACTTGTTGGTTTTATCAATGTTGAGGTTGTTCAATTTGTTGGTGATTTTCAATATTGAGGTTGTTATGGAATTTGTTGGTGTTTTTCGATGTTGAGGTTGTAGAATTTTTTGGTGTTTTTCATTGCTGAGGTTGTTGTTGAACTTCTTGGTTTTATCAATGTTCTTTTCTGAACTTTTTCTCTTCTTTGAAAAGTTGAGGTTGTTGTTGAATTTGTTGGTGTTTTTCAATGTTGAGGTTGTTGTTGAATTTGTTGGTGTTATCAATGTTCTTTTTTGATCATTTCTCTCCTTTTAAAAGTTGAGGTTGTTGTTGAATTTGTTGGTGTTTTTCAATGTTGTTGTTGTTGAATTTGTTGGTTTTGTCAATGTTGAGGTTATTATATTTGTTGGTGATTTTCAATATTGTGGTTGTTGTGGAATTTTTTGGTGTTATTCATTGTTGAGGTTGTTGAATTTTTTGGTGTTTTTCATTGTTGATGTTGTTGTTGAATTTGTTGGTGTTTTTCAATGTTGCGGTTGTTGTTGAATTTTTTGGTGTTTTTCATTGTTGGGGTTGTTGTTGAATTTGTTGGTAATTTTCAATGTTGAGGTTGTTCTTGAATTTGTTGGTGTTATGAATGTTATTTTTTGAACATTTATTGTATTTTTGAAAGTTGAGCTTGTTGTTGAATTTGTTAGTTTTTTTCAATGATGAGGTTGTTGAATTTGTTGGTGTTTTTCAATGTTGCGGTTGTTGTTGAATTTTTTGGTGTTTTTCATTGTTGGGGTTGTTGTTGAATTTGTTGGTAATTTTCAATGTTGAGGTTGTTCTTGAATTTGTTGGTGTTATGAATGTTATTTTTTGAACATTTATTGTATTTTTGAAAGTTGAAATTGTTGTTGAATTTGTTGGTTTATTTCAATCCTGAGGTTGTTGTTGAATTTGTTGGTGTTTTTCATTGTTGATGTTGTTGAATTTGTTGGCGTTATCAATGTTATTTTTTGAACTTTTATTGTATTTTTGAAAGTTGAGCTTGTGGTTGAATTTGTTACTTTTTTTCAATGCTGAGGTTGTTGAATTTGTTGGTGTTTTTCAATGTTGAGGTTGTTGTTGAATTTAATGGCTTTTTTTAATGTTGAGGTTGTTGTTGAATTTATTGGTGTTTTTCAATGTTGATTTTGTTGAATTTGTTGGTGATTTTCAATGTTGAGGATGTTCTTGAATTTGTTGGTGTTATGAATGTTATTTTTTGAACTTTTTTGTATTATTGAAAGTTGTGATTGTTGTTGAATTTGTTGGTTTATTTCAATCCTGAGGTTGTTGTTGAATTTGTTGGTGTTTTTCATTGTTGATGTTGTTGTTGAATTTGTTGGTGTTATCAATGTTATTTTTTGAACATTTATTGTATTTTTGAAAGTTGAGCTTGTTGTTGAATTTGTTAGTTTTTTTCAATGCTGAGGTTGTTGAATTTGTTGGTGTTTTTCAATGTTGCGGTTGTTGTTGAATTTTTTGGTGTTTTTCATTGTTGGGGTTGTTGTTGAATTTGTTGGTAATTTTCAATGTTGAGGTTGTTCTTGAATTTGTTGGTGTTATGAATGTTATTTTTTGAACATTTATTGTATTTTTGAAAGTTGAAATTGTTGTTGAATTTGTTGGTTTATTTCAATCCTGAGGTTGTTGTTGAATTTGTTGGTGTTTTTCATTGTTGATGTTGTTGAATTTGTTGGCGTTATCAATGTTATTTTTTGAACTTTTATTGTATTTTTGAAAGTTGAGCTTGTTGTTGAATTTGTTACTTTTTTTCAATGCTGAGGTTGTTGAATTTGTTGGTGTTTTTCAATGTTGAGGTTGTTGTTGAATTTAATGGCTTTTTTTAATGTTGAGGTTGTTGTTGAATTTATTGGAGTTTTTCAACGTTGATTTTGTTGAATTTGTTGGTGATTATCAATGTTGAGGATGTTCTTGAATTTGTTGGTGTTAAGAATGTTATTTTTTGAACTTTTTTGTATTTTTGAAAGTTGCGATTGTTGTTGAATTTTCAATGTTGAGGTTGTTGTTGAATTTGTTGGTGATTTTCAATGTTGAGGTTGTTGTTGAATTTATTGTTGATTTTCAATATTGAGTTTGTTGTTGAATTTATTGGTGTTATCAATGTTATTTTTTGAACTTTTTTGTATTTTTCAATGTTAAGGTTGTTGTTGAATTTCTTGGTTTTATCAATGTTGTGGTTGTTCAATTTGTTGGTGATTTTCAATATTGAGGTTGTTGTTGAATTTGTTGTTGTTTTTCAATGTTGAGGTTGTTGTTGATTTTGTTGGTGTTTTTCATTGTTGAGGTTGTTGTTAAATTTGTTGCTGTTTTTCTGTGTTAAGGTTGTTCAATTTGTTGTTGATTTTCAATATTGGGGTTGTTGTTGAATTTATTGGTTTTGTCAATGTTCTTTTTTGAACTTTTTTGTACTTTTAAATGTTGAGGTTGTTGTTGAAATTGTTGGTTTCTTTCAATGTTGAGGATGTTGTTGAATTTGTTGCTGTTATTCAATATTGAGGTTGTTGCTGAATTTGTTGGTGTTTTTCATTGTTGAGGTTTTTAGTTGAATTTGTTGGTGTTATCAATGTTTTTTGTTGAACTTGTTGGTATTTTTACAAGTTAAGGTTGTTGTTGAACTGTTTGTGTTTTTCAATGTTGAGGTTGTTGTTGAATTTGTCGTTGTTTTTCAATGTTGAGGTTGTTCTTGAATTTATTGGTGTTGTTCATTGTTGAGGTTGATGTTGAATTTATTGGTATTTTTGAATGTTGAGGTTGTTGTTGAATTTGTTGGTGTTTTTCATTGTTGCGGATGTTGTTGAATTTGTTGGTGTTATCAATGTTTTTTGTTGAACTTGTTTGTATTTGTAAAAGTTACAGTTGTTGTTGAATTTGTTGGTGTTTTTCAATGTTGAGGTTGTTGTTGAATTTATTGGTGTTTTTCATTGTTGATGTTTTTGTTGAATTTGTTCCTGTTATCAATGTTTTTTGTTGAACTTGTTGGTATTTTTAAAAGTTAAGGTTGATGTTGAATTTGTTGGTGTTTTTCAATGCTGAGGTTGTTGTCGAATTTAATCGTGTTTTTTAATGTTGAGAATGATGTTGATTTTATTGGTGTTTTTCTATGTTGATTTTGTTGAAGTTGTTTGAGTTTTTCAATGCTGAGGTTGTTGTTGATTTTGTTGGTGTTTTTCATTGTTGAGGTTGTTGTTGAATTTGTTGGTGTTTTTCTGTGTTAAGGTTGTTCAATTTGTTGGTGATTTTCAATATTGTGGTTGTTGTTGAATTTGTTGGTTTTATCAATGCTTTTTTTGAACATTTTTGTATTTTTCAATGCTGAGGTTGTTGTTGAATTTGTTGGTTTTTTTCAATGTTGAGGTTGATGTTAAATTTGTTGGTATTTTTCAATGTTGAGGTTGATGTTGAATTTGTTGGTGTTTTTCAATGCTGAGGTTGTTGTTGAATTTGTTGGTATTATCAATGTTTTTTGTTGAACTTGTTGGTATTTTTAAAAGTTAAGGATGTTGTTGAATTTGTTGGTGTTTTTCAATGTTGATGTTGTTGTTGAATTTATTGCTGTTTTTCATTGTTGAGGTTGTTGTTGAAATTGTTGCTGTTATCAATGTTATTTTTTGAACATTTATTGTATTTTTGAAAGTTGAGCTTGTTGTTCAATTTGTTGGTTTTTTTCAATGTTGAGGTTCTTGTTATATTTTTTGGTGTTTTTCAATGCTGAGGTAGTTGTTGAATTTAATGGTCTTTTTCTATGTTGATTTTGTTGAATTTGTGGGTGATTTCCAATGTTGAGGTTGCTGTTGAATTTGTTGTTGATTTTCAATATTGAGATAGTTGATGAATTTGTTGGTGTTATCAATGATATTTTTTGAACTTTTTTGTAGTTTTCAATGTTGATGTTGTTGTTGAATTTATTGGTGTTTTTCATTGTTGAGGTTGTTGAATTTGTTGGTGTTTTTCATTGTTGAGGTTGTTGTTGAATTTGTTGGTGTTATCAATGTTGTTGTTGAACAAGTTTTTATTTTTATAAGTTAAGGTTGTTGTTGAATTTGTTGGTGTTTTTCAATGTTGAGGTTGTTGAATTTGTTGGTTTTTTTCAGTGTTGAGCTTGTTGTTGAATTTGTTGGTGTTATCAATGTTTTTTGTTGAACTTATTTTTATTTATATAAGTTAAGGTTGTTGTTGAATTTGTCGGTGTTTTTCAATGTTGAGGTTGTTTAATTTGTTGGTGATTTTCAATATTTAAGTTGTTGTTGAATTTGTTGGTTTTATCAATGTTCTTTTTCGAACTTTTTTGTACTTTTAAATGTTGAGGTTGTTGTTTAAATTCATGGTGTTTTTCAACGTTGAGGTTGTTGTTGAATTTGTTGGCGTTTTTCAATGTTGAGATTGTTGAATTTGTTGCTGATTTTCAATGTTGAGGTCGTTATTTGAACTTGTTGGTGTTTTTCAATGTTGAGGTTGTTGTTGAATTTGTTGGTGATTTTCAATGTTGAGGTTGTTGTTGAATTTGTTGGTGTTTTTCATTGTTGAGGTTGTTGTTGAATTTGTTGGTGATTTCATTGTTGAGGTTGTTGTTGAATTTGTTGGTGTTTTTCAATGTTGAGGTTGTTGTTGAATTTGTTGGTGTTATCAACGTTTTTTGTTGAACTTGTTTGTATTTTTAATAGTTAAGGTTGTTGTAGTATTTGTTGGTGTTTTGCACTGTTGAGCTTGTTCATTTTGTTGGTGATTTTCAATGTTGAGGTTGTTGTTGAACTTGTTGGTTTTATCAATGTTCTCTTTTCAACTTTTTCTCTCCTTTGAAAAGTTGAGGTTGTTGTTGAATTTGTTGGTGATTTTCATTGTTGAGGTTGTTGTTGAATTTGTTGTTGATTTCCAATATTGAGTTTGTTGTTGAATTTGTTGGTGTTATCAATGTTATTTATTGAACTTCTTCTATTTTTCAATGTTGAGGTTGTTGTTGAATTTGTTGGTTTTATCAATGTTGTGGTTGTTCAATTTGTTGGTGATTTTCAATATTGAGGTTGTTGTTGAATTTGTTGGTGTTTTTCATTGTTGAGGTTGTTGAAGTTGTTGGTGTTTTTCCATGTTGAGGTTGTTGTTGAATTTGTTGGTGTTTTTCATTGTTGAGGTTGTTGTTGAATTTGTTGGTGTTATCAACGTTTTTTGTTGAACCTGTTTGTATTTTTAATAGTTAAGGTTGTTGTAGAATTTGTTTGTGTTTTGCAATGTTGAGCTTGTTCAATTTGTTGGTGATTTTCAATGTTGAGGTTGTTGTTGAACTTGTTGGTTTTATCAATGTTGAGGTTGTTCAATTTGTTGGTGATTTTCAATATTGAGGTTGTTATGGAATTTGTTGGTGTTTTTCGATGTTGAGGTTGTAGAATTTTTTGGTGTTTTTCATTGCTGAGGTTGTTGTTGAACTTCTTGGTTTTATCAATGTTCTTTTCTGAACTTTTTCTCTTCTTTGAAAAGTTGAGGTTGTTGTTGAATTTGTTGGTGTTTTTCAATGTTGAGGTTGTTGTTGAATTTGTTGGTGTTATCAATGTTCTTTTTTGATCATTTCTCTTCTTTTAAAAGTTGAGGTTGTTGTTGAATTTGTTGGTGTTTTTCAATGTTGTTGTTGTTGAATTTGTTGGTTTTGTCAATGTTGAGGTTATTATATTTGTTGGTGATTTTCAATATTGTGGTTGTTGTGGAATTTTTTGGTGTTATTCATTGTTGAGGTTGTTGAATTTTTTGGTGTTTTTCATTGTTGATGTTGTTGTTGAATTTGTTGGTGTTTTTCAATGTTGCGGTTGTTGTTGAATTTTTTGGTGTTTTTCATTGTTGGGGTTGTTGTTGAATTTGTTGGTAATTTTCAATGTTGAGGTTGTTCTTGAATTTGTTGGTGTTATGAATGTTATTTTTTGAACATTTATTGTATTTTTGAATGTTGAAATTGTTGTTGAATTTGTTGGTTTATTTCAATCCTGAGGTTGTTGTTGAATTTGTTGGTGTTTTTCATTGTTGATGTTGTTGTTGAATTTGTTGGTGTTATCAATGTTATTTTTTGAACTTTTATTGTATTTTTGAAAGTTGAGCTTGTTGTTGAATTTGTTACTTTTTTTCAATGCTGAGGTTGTTGAATTTGTTGGTGTTTTTCAATGTTGAGGTTGTTGTTGAATTTATTGGAGTTTTTCAATGTTGATTTTGTTGAATTTGTCGGTGATTTTCAATGTTGAGGATGTTCTTGAATTTGTTGGTGTTATGAATGTTATTTTTTGAACTTTTTTGTATTTTTGAAAGTTGCGATTGTTGTTGAATTTTCAATGTTGAGGTTGTTGTTGAATTTGTTGGTGATTTTCAATGTTGAGGTTGTTGTTGAATTTGTTGTTGATTTTCAATATTGAGTTTGTTGTTGAATTTATTGGTGTTATCAATGTTATTTTTTGAACATTTATTGTATTTTTGAAAGTTGAGCTTGTTGTTGAATTTGTTGGTTTTTTTCAATGCTGAGGTTGTTGAATTTGTTGGTGTTTTTCAATGTTGAGGTTGTTGTTGAATTTAATGGCTTTTTTTAATGTTGAGGTTGTTGTTGAATTTATTGGAGTTTTTCAATGTTGATTTTGTTGAATTTCTCGGTGATTTTCAATGTTGAGGATGTTCTTGAATTTGTTGGTGTTATGAATGTTATTTTTTGAACTTTTTTGTATTTTTGAAAGTTGCGATTGTTGTTGAATTTTCAATGTTGAGGTTGTTGTTGAATTTGTTGGTGATTTTCAATGTTGAAGTTGTTGTTGAATTTGTTGTTGATTTTCAATATTGAGTTTGTTGTTGAATTTATTGGTGTTATCAATGTTATTTTTTGAACATTTATTGTATTTTTGAAAGTTGAGCTTTTTGTTGAATTTGTTAGTTTTTTTCAATGCTGAGGTTGTTGAATTTGTTGGTGTTTTTCAATGTTGCGGTTATTGTTGAATTTTTTGGTGTTTTTCATTGTTGGGGTTGTTGTTGAAATTGTTGCTGTTATCAATGTTATTTTTTGAACATTTATTGTATTTTTGAAAGTTGAGCTTGTGGTTGAATTTGTTGGTTTTTTTCAATGTTGAGGTTCTTGTTATATTTTTTTGGTGTTTTTCAATGCTGAAGTAGTTGTTGAATTTAATGGTGTTTTTCTATGTTGATTTTGTTGAATTTGTGGGTGATTTTCAATGTTGAGGTTGTTGTTGAATTTGTTGTAGATTTTCAATATTGAGATAGTTGATGAATTTGTTGATTTTATCAATGATATTTTTTGAACTTTTTTGTAGTTTTCAATGTTGATGTTGTTGTTGAATTTATTGGTGTTTTTTATTGTTGAGGTTGTTGAATTTGTTGGTGTTTTTCATTGTTGAGGTTGTTGTTGAATTTGTTGGTGTTATCAATGTTTTTTGTTTAACTTATTTTTATTTTTATAAGTTAAGGTTGTTGTTGAATTTGTTGGTGTTTTTCAATGTTGAGGTTGTTCAATTTGTTGGTGATTTTCAATATTTAAGTTGTTGTTGAATTTGTTGGTTTTATCAATGTTCTTTTTCGAACTTTTTTGTACTTTTAAATGTTGAGGTTGTTGTTGAAATTCATGGTGTTTTTCAACGTTGAGGTTGTTGTTGAATTTGTTGGCGTTTTTCAATGTTGAGATTGTTGTTGAACTTGTTGGTGTTTTTCAATGTTGAGGTTGTTGTTGAATTAGTTTGTAATTTTTAATATTGAGGTTATTGTTGAATTTGTTGGTGTTATCAATGCTTTTTTTGAACTTTTTTGTATTTTTCAATGCTGAGGTTGTTGTTGAATTTGTTGGTATTTTTCAATGTTGAGGTTGATGTTGAATTTGTTGGTGTTTTTCAATGTTGTGGATGTTGTTGAATTTGTTGCCGTTATTCAATATTGAGGTTGTTGCTGAATTTGTTGGTGTTTTTCATTGTTGATGTTTTTGTTGAATTTGTTGGTGTTATCAATGTTTTTTGTTGAACTTGTGGGTATTTTTATAAGTTAAGGTTGATGTTGAATTTGTTGGTGTTTTTCAATGCTGAGGTTGTTGTTGAATTTAATCGTGTTTTTTAATGTTGAGGATGATGTTGATTTTATTGGTGTTTTTCTATGTTGATTTTGTTAAATTTATTGGTGTTTTTCATTGTTGAGGTTGTTGAATTTGTTGGTGTTTTTCATTGTTGAGGTTGTTGTTGAATTTGTTGGTGTTATCAATGTTTTTTGATTAACTTATTTTTATTTTTATAAGTTAAGTTTGTTGTTGAATTTGTTGGTGTTTTTCAATGTTGAGGTTGTTCAATTTGTTGGTGATTTTCAATATTTAAGTTGTTGTTGAATTTGTTGGTTTTATCAATGTTCTTTTTCGAACTTTTTTGTACTTTTAAAAGTTGAGGTTGTTGTTGAAATTCATGGTGTTTTTCAACGTTGAGGTTGTTGTTGAATTTGTTGGCGTTTTTCAATGTTGAGATTGTTGTTGAGCTTGTTGGTGTTTTTCAATGTTGAGGTTGTTGTTGAATTAGTTTGTAATTTTTAATATTGAGGTTATTGTTGAATTTGTTGGTGTTATCAATGCTTTTTTTGAACTTTTTTGTATTTTTCAATGCTGAGGTTGTTGTTGAATTTGTTGGTATTTTTCAATGTTGAGGTTGATGTTGAATTTGTTGGTGTTTTTCAATGTTGTGGATGTTGTTGAATTTGTTGCCGTTATTCAATATTGAGGTTGTTGCTGAATTTGTTGGTGTTTTTCATTGTTGATGTTTTTGTTGAATTTGTTGGTGTTATCAATGTTTTTTGTTGAACTTGTTGGTATTTTTATAAGTTAAGGTTGATGTTGAATTTGTTGGTGTTTTTCAATGCTGAGGTTGTTGTTGAATTTAATCGTGTTTTTTAATGTTGAGGATGATGTTGATTTTATTGGTGTTTTTCTATGTTGATTTTGTTAAATTTATTGGTGTTTTTCATTGTTGAGGTTGTTGAATTTGTTGGTGTTTTTCATTGTTGAGGTTGTTGTTGAATTTGTTGGTGTTATCAATGTTTTTTGTTTAACTTATTTTTATTTTTATAAGTTAAGGTTGTTGTTGAATTTGTTGGTGTTTTTCAATGTTGAGGTTGTTCAATTTGTTGGTGATTTTCAATATTTAAGTTGTTGTTGAATTTGTTGGTTTTATCAATGTTCTTTTTCGAACTTTTTTGTACTTTTAAATGTTGAGGTTGTTGTTGAAATTCATGGTGTTTTTCAACGTTGAGGTTGTTGTTGAATTTGTTGGCGTTTTTCAATGTTGAGATTGTTGTTGAGCTTGTTGGTTTTTTCAATGTTGAGGTTGTTGTTGAATTAGTTTGTAATTTTTAATATTGAGGTTATTGTTGAATTTGTTGGTGTTATCAATGCTTTTTTTGAACTTTTTTGTATTTTTCAATGCTGAGGTTGTTGTTGAATTTGTTGGTATTTTTCAATGTTGAGGTTGATGTTGAATTTGTTGGTGTTTTTCAATGTTGTGGATGTT
This sequence comes from Cetorhinus maximus, assembly GCF_964194155.1. Taxonomy (NCBI): domain Eukaryota; kingdom Metazoa; phylum Chordata; class Chondrichthyes; order Lamniformes; family Cetorhinidae; genus Cetorhinus; species Cetorhinus maximus. The sequence continues at coordinate 54,913 of NW_027597543.1, read as the reverse complement.
GTTGAATTTGTTGCCGTTATTCAATATTGAGGTTGTTGCTGAATTTGTTGGTGTTTTTCATTGTTGATGTTTTTGTTGAATTTGTTGGTGTTATCAATGTTTTTTGTTGAACTTGTTGGTATTTTTATAAGTTAAGGTTGATGTTGAATTTGTTGGTGTTTTTCAATGCTGAGGTTGTTGTTGAATTTAATCGTGTATTTTAATGTTGAGGATGATGTTGATTTTATTGGTGTTTTTCTATGTTGATTTTGTTGAAGTTGTTTGAGTTTTTCAATGTTGAGGTTGTTGATTTTGTTGGTGTTTTTCATTGTTGAGGTTGTTGTTAAATTTGTTGGTGTTATCAATGTTTTTGTTGAACAAGTTTTTATTTTTATAAGTTAAGGTTGTTGTTGAATTTGTTGGTGTTTTTCAATGTTGAGGTTGTTGAATTTGTTGCTGTATTTCAGTGTTGAGGTTGTTGTTGAATTTGTTGGTGTTATCAATGTTTTTTGTTGAACTTATTTTTATTTTTATAATTTAAGGTTGTTGTTGAATTTGTTGGTGTTTTTCAATGTTGAGGTTGTTCAATTTGTTGGTGGTTTTCAATATTTAAGTTGTTGTTGAATTTGTTGGTTTTATCAATGTTCTTTTTCGAACTTTTTTGTACTTTTAAATGTTGAGGTTGTTGTTGAAATTCATGGTGTTTTTCAACGTTGAGGTTGTTGTTGAATTTGTTGGCGTTTTTCAATGTTGAGATTGTTGAATTTGTTGCTGATTTTCAATGTTGAGGTCGTTGTTGAACTTGTTGGTGTTTTTCAATGTTGAGGTTGTTGTTGAATTAGTTTGTAATTTTTAATATTGAGGTTATTGTTGAATTTGTTGGTGTTATCAATGCTTTTTTTGAACTTTTTTGTATTTTTCAATGCTGAGGTTGTTGTTGAATTTGTTGGTATTTTTCAATGATGAGGTTGATGTTGAATTTGTTGGTGTTTTTCAATGTTGTGGATGTTGTTGAATTTGTTGCCGTTATTCAATATTGAGGTTGTTGCTGAATTTGTTGGTGTTTTTCATTGTTGATGTTTTTGTTGAATTTGTTGGTGTTATCAATGTTTTTTGTTGAACTTGTTGGTATTTTTATAAGTTAAGGTTGATGTTGAATTTGTTGGTGTTTTTCAATGCTGAGGTTGTTGTTGAATTTAATCGTGTTTTTTAATGTTGAGGATGATGTTGATTTTATTGGTGTTTTTCTATGTTGATTTTGTTGAAGTTGTTTGAGTTTTTCAATGTTGAGGTTGTTGATTTTGTTGGTGTTTTTCATTGTTGAGGTTGTTGTTAAATTTGTTGGTGTTATCAATGTTTTTGTTGAACAAGTTTTTATTTTTATAAGTTAAGGTTGTTGTTGAATTTGTTGGTGTTTTTCAATGTTGAGGTTGTTGAATTTGTTGCTGTATTTCAGTGTTGAGGTTGTTGTTGAATTTGTTGGTGTTATCAATGTTTTTTGTTGAACTTATTTTTATTTTTATAATTTAAGGTTGTTGTTGAATTTGTTGGTGTTTTTCAATGTTGAGGTTGTTCAATTTGTTGGTGGTTTTCAATATTTAAGTTGTTGTTGAATTTGTTGGTTTTATCAATGTTCTTTTTCGAACTTTTTTGTACTTTTAAATGTTGAGGTTGTTGTTGAAATTCATGGTGTTTTTCAACGTTGAGGTTGTTGTTGAATTTGTTGGCGTTTTTCAATGTTGAGATTGTTGAATTTGTTGCTGATTTTCAATGTTGAGGTCGTTGTTGAACTTGTTGGTGTTTTTCAATGTTGAGGTTGTTGTTGAATTAGTTTGTAATTTTTAATATTGAGGTTATTTTTGAATTTGTTGGTGTTATCAATGCTTTTTTTGAACTTTTTTGTATTTTTCAATGCTGAGGTTGTGTTGAATTTGTTGGTATTTTTCAATGTTGAGGTTGATGTTGAATTTGTTGGTGTTTTTCAATGTTGTGGATGTTGTTGAATTTGTTGCCGTTATTCAATATTGAGGTTGTTGCTGAATTTGTTGGTGTTTTTCATTGTTGATGTTTTTGTTGAATTTGTTGGTGTTATCAATGTTTTTTGTTGAACTTGTTGGTATTTTTATAAGTTAAGGTTGATGTTGAATTTGTTGGTGTTTTTCAATGCTGAGGTTGTTGTTGAATTTAATCGTGTTTTTTAATGTTGAGGATGATGTTGATTTTATTGGTGTTTTTCTATGTTGATTTTGTTGAAGTTGTTTGAGTTTTTCAATGTTGAGGTTGTTGATTTTGTTGGTGTTTTTCATTGTTGAGGTTGTTGTTAAATTTGTTGGTGTTATCAATGTTTTTGTTGAACAAGTTTTTATTTTTATAAGTTAAGGTTGTTGTTGAATTTGTTGGTGTTTTTCAATGTTGAGGTTGTTGAATTTGTTGCTGTATTTCAGTGTTGAGGTTGTTGTTGAATTTGTTGGTGTTATCAATGTTTTTTGTTGAACTTATTTTTATTTTTATAATTTAAGGTTGTTGTTGAATTTGTTGGTGTTTTTCAATGTTGAGGTTGTTCAATTTGTTGGTGGTTTTCAATATTTAAGTTGTTGTTGAATTTGTTGGTTTTATCAATGTTCTTTTTTGAACTTTTTTGTACTTTTAAATGTTGAGGTTGTTGTTGAAATTCATGGTGTTTTTCAACGTTGAGGTTGTTGTTGAATTTGTTGGCGTTTTTCAATGTTGAGATTGTTGAATTTGTTGCTGATTTTCAATGTTGAGGTCGTTGTTGAACTTGTTGGTGTTTTTCAATGTTGAGGTTGTTGTTGAATTAGTTTTATAATTTTTAATATTGAGGTTATTGTTGAATTTGTTGGTGTTATCAATGCTTTTTTTGAACTTTTTTGTATTTTTCAATGCTGAGGTTGTTGTTGAATTTGTTGGTATTTTTCAATGTTGAGGTTGATGTTGAATTTGTTGGTGTTTTTCAATGTTGTGGATGTTGTTGAATTTGTTGCCGTTATTCAATATTGAGGTTGTTGCTGAATTTGTTCGTGTTTTTCATTGTTGATGTTTTTGTTGAATTTGTTGGTGTTATTAATGTTTTTTGTTGAACTTGTTGGTATTTTTATAAGTTAAGGTTGATGTTGAATTTGTTGGTGTTTTTCAATGCTGAGGTTGTTGTTGAATTTAATCGTGTTTTTTAATGTTGAGGATGATGTTGATTTTATTGGTGTTTTTCTATGTTGATTTTGTTGAAGTTGTTTGAGTTTTTCAATGCTGAGGTTGTTGTTGATTTTGTTGGTGTTTTTCATTGTTGAGGTTGTTGTTGAATTTGTTGGTGTTTTTCTGTGTTAAGGTTATTCAATTTGTTGGTGATTTTCAATATTGTTGTTGTTGTTGAATTTGTTGGTTTTATCAATGCTTTTTTTGAACATTTTTGCATTTTTCAATGCTGAGGTTGTTGTTGAATTTGTTGCTTTTTTTCAATGTTGAGGTTGATGTTGAATGTGTTGGTATTTTTCAATGTTGAGGTTGATGTTGAATTTGTTGGTGTTTTTCAATGCTGAGGTTGTTGTTGAATTTGTTGGTATTATCAATGTTTTTTGTTGAACTTGTTGGTATTTTTAAAAGTTAATTTTGTTGTTGAATTTGTTGGTGTTTTTCAATGTTGATGTTGTTGTTGAATTTATTGCTGTTTTTCATTGTTGAGGTTGTTGTTGAAATTGTTGCTGTTATCAATGTTATTTTTTGAACATTTATTGTATTTTTGAAAGTTGAGCTTGTTGTTGAATTTGTTGGTTTTTTTCAATGTTGAGGTTCTTGTTATATTTTTTTGGTGTTTTTCAATGCTGAAGTAGTTGTTGAATTTAATGGTGTTTTTCTATGTTGATTTTGTTGAATTTGTGGGTGATTTTCAATGTTGAGGTTGTTGTTGAATTTGTTGTAGATTTTCAATATTGAGATAGTTGATGAATTTGTTGGTTTTATCAATGATATTTTTTGAACTTTTTTGTAGTTTTCAATGTTGATGTTGTTGTTGAATTTATTGGTGTTTTTCATTGTTGAGGTTGTTGAATTTGTTGGTGTTTTTCATTGTTGAGGTTGTTGTTGAATTTGTTGGTGTTATCAATGTTTTTTGTTTAACTTATTTTTATTTTTATAAGTTAAGGTTGTTGTTGAATTTGTTGGTGTTTTTCAATGTTGAGGTTGTTCAATTTGTTGGTGATTTTCAATATTTAAGTTGTTGTTGAATTTGTTGGTTTCATCAATGTTCTTTTTCGAACTTTTTTGTACTTTTAAATGTTGAGGTTGTTGTTGAAATTCATGGTGTTTTTCAACGTTGAGGTTGTTGTTGAATTTGTTGGCGTTTTTCAATGTTGAGATTGTTGTTGAACTTGTTGGTGTTTTTCAATGTTGAGGTTGTTGTTGAATTAGTTGGTAATTTTTAATATTGAGGTTATTGTTGAATTTGTTGGTGTTATCAATGCTTTTTTTGAACTTTTTTGTATTTTTCAATGCTGAGGTTGTTGTTGAATTTGTTGGTATTTTTCAATGTTGAGGTTGATGTTGAATTTGTTGGTGTTTTTCAATGTTGTGGATGTTGTTGAATTTGTTGCCGTTATTCAATATTGAGGTTGTTGCTGAATTTGTTGGTGTTTTTCATTGTTGATGTTTTTGTTGAATTTGTTGGTGTTATCAATGTTTTTTGTTGAACTTGTTGGTATTTTTATAAGTTAAGGTTGATGTTGAATTTGTTGGTGTTTTTCAATGCTGAGGTTGTTGTTGAATTTAATCGTGTTTTTTAATGTTGAGGATGATGTTGATTTTATTGGTGTTTTTCTATGTTGATTTTGTTGAAGTTGTTTGAGTTTTTCAATGTTGAGGTTGTTGATTTTGTTGGTGTTTTTCATTGTTGAGGTTGTTGTTAAATTTGTTGGTGTTATCAATGTTTTTGTTGAACAAGTTTTTATTTTTATAAGTTAAGGTTGTTGTTGAATTTGTTGGTGTTTTTCAATGTTGAGGTTGTTGAATTTGTTGCTGTATTTCAGTGTTGAGGTTGTTGTTGAATTTGTTGGTGTTATCAATGTTTTTTGTTGAACTTATTTTTATTTTTATAATTTAAGGTTGTTGTTGAATTTGTTGGTGTTTTTCAATGTTGAGGTTGTTCAATTTGTTGGTGGTTTTCAATATTTAAGTTGTTGTTGAATTTGTTGGTTTTATCAATGTTCTTTTTTGAACTTTTTTGTACTTTTAAATGTTGAGGTTGTTGTTGAAATTCATGGTGTTTTTCAACGTTGAGGTTGTTGTTGAATTTGTTGGCGTTTTTCAATGTTGAGATTGTTGAATTTGTTGCTGATTTTCAATGTTGAGGTCGTTGTTGAACTTGTTGGTGTTTTTCAATGTTGAGGTTGTTGTTGAATTAGTTTGTAATTTTTAATATTGAGGTTATTGTTGAATTTGTTGGTGTTATCAATGCTTTTTTTGAACTTTTTTGTATTTTTCAATGCTGAGGTTGTTGTTGAATTTGTTGGTATTTTTCAATGTTGAGGTTGATGTTGAATTTGTTGGTGTTTTTCAATGTTGTGGATGTTGTTGAATTTGTTGCCGTTATTCAATATTGAGGTTGTTGCTGAATTTGTTGGTGTTTTTCATTGTTGATGTTTTTGTTGAATTTGTTGGTGTTATCAATGTTTTTTGTTGAACTTGTTGGTATTTTTATAAGTTAAGGTTGATGTTGAATTTGTTGGTGTTTTTCAATGCTGAGGTTGTTGTTGAATTTAATCGTGTTTTTTAATGTTGAGGATGATGTTGATTTTATTGGTGTTTTTCTATGTTGATTTTGTTGAAGTTGTTTGAGTTTTTCAATGTTGAGGTTGATGTTGAATTTGTTGGTGTTTTTCAATGTTGTGGATGTTGTTGAATTTGTTGCCGTTATTCAATATTGAGGTTGTTGCTGAATTTGTTGGTGTTTTTCATTGTTGATGTTTTTGTTGAATTTGTTGGTGTTATTAATGTTTTTTGTTGAACTTGTTGGTATTTTTATAAGTTAAGGTTGATGTTGAATTTGTTGGTGTTTTTCAATGCTGAGGTTGTTGTTGAATTTAATCGTGTTTTTTAATGTTGAGGATGATGTTGATTTTATTGGTGTTTTTCTATGTTGATTTTGTTGAAGTTGTTTGAGTTTTTCAATGCTGAGGTTGTTGTTGATTTTGTTGGTGTTTTTCATTGTTGAGGTTGTTGTTGAATTTGTTGGTGTTTTTCTGTGTTAAGGTTATTCAATTTGTTGGTGATTTTCAATATTGTTGTTGTTGTTGAATTTGTTGGTTTTATCAATGCTTTTTTTGAACATTTTTGCATTTTTCAATGCTGAGGTTGTTGTTGAATTTGTTGCTTTTTTTCAATGTTGAGGTTGATGTTGAATGTGTTGGTATTTTTCAATGTTGAGGTTGATGTTGAATTTGTTGGTGTTTTTCAATGCTGAGGTTGTTGTTGAATTTGTTGGTATTATCAATGTTTTTTGTTGAACTTGTTGGTATTTTTAAAAGTTAATTTTGTTGTTGAATTTGTTGGTGTTTTTCAATGTTGATGTTGTTGTTGAATTTATTGCTGTTTTTCATTGTTGAGGTTGTTGTTGAAATTGTTGCTGTTATCAATGTTATTTTTTGAACATTTATTGTATTTTTGAAAGTTGAGCTTGTTGTTGAATTTGTTGGTTTTTTTCAATGTTGAGGTTCTTGTTATATTTTTTTGGTGTTTTTCAATGCTGAAGTAGTTGTTGAATTTAATGGTGTTTTTCTATGTTGATTTTGTTGAATTTGTGGGTGATTTTCAATGTTGAGGTTGTTGTTGAATTTGTTGTAGATTTTCAATATTGAGATAGTTGATGAATTTGTTGGTTTTATCAATGATATTTTTTGAACTTTTTTGTAGTTTTCAATGTTGATGTTGTTGTTGAATTTATTGGTGTTTTTCATTGTTGAGGTTGTTGAATTTGTTGGTGTTTTTCATTGTTGAGGTTGTTGTTGAATTTGTTGGTGTTATCAATGTTTTTTGTTTAACTTATTTTTATTTTTATAAGTTAAGGTTGTTGTTGAATTTGTTGGTGTTTTTCAATGTTGAGGTTGTTCAATTTGTTGGTGATTTTCAATATTTAAGTTGTTGTTGAATTTGTTGGTTTCATCAATGTTCTTTTTCGAACTTTTTTGTACTTTTAAATGTTGAGGTTGTTGTTGAAATTCATGGTGTTTTTCAACGTTGAGGTTGTTGTTGAATTTGTTGGCGTTTTTCAATGTTGAGATTGTTGTTGAACTTGTTGGTGTTTTTCAATGTTGAGGTTGTTGTTGAATTAGTTGGTAATTTTTAATATTGAGGTTATTGTTGAATTTGTTGGTGTTATCAATGCTTTTTTTGAACTTTTTTGTATTTTTCAATGCTGAGGTTGTTGTTGAATTTGTTGGTATTTTTCAATGTTGAGGTTGATGTTGAATTTGTTGGTGTTTTTCAATGTTGTGGATGTTGTTGAATTTGTTGCCGTTATTCAATATTGAGGTTGTTGCTGAATTTGTTGGTGTTTTTCATTGTTGATGTTTTTGTTGAATTTGTTGGTGTTATCAATGTTTTTTGTTGAACTTGTTGGTATTTTTATAAGTTAAGGTTGATGTTGAATTTGTTGGTGTTTTTCAATGCTGAGGTTGTTGTTGAATTTAATCGTGTTTTTTAATGTTGAGGATGATGTTGATTTTATTGGTGTTTTTCTATGTTGATTTTGTTGAAGTTGTTTGAGTTTTTCAATGTTGAGGTTGTTGTTGATTTTGTTGGTGTTTTTCATTGTTGAGGTTGTTGTTGAATTTGTTGGTGTTTTTCTGTGTTAAGGTTATTCAATTTGTTGGTGATTTTCAATATTGTTGTTGTTGTTGAATTTGTTGGTTTTATCAATGATTTTTTTGAACATTTTTGTATTTTTCAATGCTGAGGTTGTTGTTGAATTTGTTGCTTTTTTTCAATGTTGAGGTTGATGTTGAATGTGTTGGTATTTTTCAATGTTGAGGTTGATGTTGAATTTGTTGGTGTTTTTCAATGCTGAGGTTGTTGTTGAATTTGTTGGTATTATCAATGTTTTTTGTTGAACTTGTTGGTATTTTTAAAAGTTAATTTTGTTGTTGAATTTGTTGGTGTTTTTCAATGTTGATGTTGTTGTTGAATTTATTGCTGTTTTTCATTGTTGAGGTTGTTGTTGAAATTGTTGGTGTTATCAATGTTATTTTTTGAACATTTATTGTATTTTTGAAAGTTGAGCTTGTTGTTGAATTTGTTGTTTTTTTTTAATGTTGAGGTTCTTGTTATATTTTTTGGTGTTTTTCAATGCTGAGGTAGTTGTTGAATTTAATGGTGTTTTTCTATGTTGATTTTGTTGAATTTGTGGGTGATTTTCAATGTTGAGGTTGTTGTTGAATTTGTTGTAGATTTTCAATATTGAGATAGTTGATGAATTTGTTGGTTTTATCAATGATATTTTTTGAACCTTTTTGTAGTTTTCAATGTTGATGTTGTTGTTGAATTTATTGGTGTTTTTCATTGTTGAGGTTGTTGAATTTGTTGGTGTTTTTCATTGTTGAGGTTGTTGTTGAATTTGTTGCTGTTATCAATGTTTTTTTGAACATTTATTGTATTTTTGAAAGTTGAGCTTGTTGTTGAATTTGTTGTTTTTTTTCAATGTTGAGGTTCTTGTTATTTTTTTTGGTGTTTTTCAATGCTGAGGTAGTTGTTGAATTTAATGGTGTTTTTCTATGTTGATTTTGTTGAATTTGTGGGTGATTTCCAATGTTGGGGTTGCAGTTGAATTTGTTGTTGATTTTCAATATTGAGACAGTTGATGAATTTGTTGGTGTTATCAATGATATTTTTTGAACTTTTTTGTAGTTTTCAATGTTGATGTTGTTGTTGAATTTATTGGTGTTTTTCATTGTTGAGGTTGTTGAATTTGTTGGTGTTTTTCATTGTTGAGGTTGTTGTTGAATTTGTTGGTGTTATCAATGTTTTTGTTGAACAAGTTTTTATTTTTATAAGTTAAGGTTGTTGTTGAATTTGTTGGTGTTTTTCAATGTTGAGGTTGTTGAATTTGTTGCTGTTTTTCAGTGTTGAGGTTGTTGTTGAATTTGTTGGTGTTATCAATGTTTTTTGTTGAACTTGTCTTTATTTTTATAAGTTAAGGTTGTTGTAGAATTTGTTGGTGTTTTTCAATGTTGTGGTTGTTGTTGAATTTATTGGTGTTTTTCATTGTTGAGGTTGTTGAATTTGTTGCTGTTTTTCAGTGTTGAGGTTTTTTATTGAATTTGTTGGTGTTATCAATGTTTTTTGTTGAACTTATTTTTATTTTTATAAGTTAAGGTTCTTGTTGAATTTGATGGTGTTTTTCAATGTTGAGGTTGTTCAATTTGTTGGTGATTTTCAATATTTAGGTTGTTGTTGAATTTGTTGGTTTTATCAATGTTCTTTTTCGAACTTTTTTGTTCTTTTAAATGTTGAGGTTGTTGTTGAAATTCATGGTGTTTTTCAACGTTGAGGTTGTTGTTGAATTTGTTGGGGTTTTTCAATGTTGAGATTGTTGAATTTGTTGCTGATTTTCAATGTTGAGGTCATTGTTGAACTTGTTGGTCTTTCTCCATGTTGAGGGTGTTGTTGAATTAGTTGGTAATTTTTAATATTGAGGTTATTGTTGAATTTGTTGGTGTTATCAATGCTTTTTTTGAACTTTTTTGTATTTTTCAATGCTGAGGTTGTTGTTGAATTTGTTGGTATTTTTCAATGTTGAGGTTTTTGTTGAATTTGTTGTTGTTTTTCATTGTTGAGGTTTTTGTTGTATTTGTTGGTGTTATGAATGTTTTTTGTTGAAATTGTTTGTATTTTTAAAAGTTAAGGTTGTTGTTGAATTGTTGGTGTTTTTCAATGTTGAGGTTGTTGTTGAATTTGTCGTTGTTTTTCAATGTTGAGGTTGTTGTTGTTGAATTTATTGGTGTTTTTCATTGTTGAGGTTGATGTTGAATTTATTGGTATTTTTGAATGTTGAGGTTGTTGTTGAATTTGTTGGTGTTTTTCATTGTTGAGGATGTTGTTGAAGTTGTTGCTGTTTTTCAATATCGAGGTTGTTGTTGAATTTGTTTGTGCTTTTCATTGTTGAGGTTTTTGTTGAATTTGTTGGTGTTATCAATGGTTTTTGTTGAACTTGTTTGTATTTTTAAAAGTTACAGTTGTTGTTGAATTTGTTGGTGTTTTTCAATGTTGAGGTTGTTGTTGAATTTATTGTTGTTCTTCATTGTTGAGGTTTTCGTTGAATTTGTTATTGTTTTTCATTGTTGACGTTGTTGTTGACATTGTTGCTGTTATCAAAGTTATTTTTTGAACATTTATTGTACTTTTGAAAGTTGAGCTTGTTGTTGAATTAGTTGGTTTTTTCAATGTTGAGGTTGTTGTTGAATTTGTCGGTGTTTTTCAATGGTGAGGTTGTTGTTGAATTTGTTGGTGTTTTTCATTGTTGCGTTTTTTGTTGAATTTGTTGGTGTTTTTCATTGTTGCACTTTTTGTTGAATTTGTTGGTGCTTTTCAATGTTGACATTGTTGTTGAATTTGTTGGTGTTATCAATGTTATTTTTTGAACATTTATTGTATTTTTGAAAGTTGAGCTTGCTGTTGAATTTTTGGTTTTTTTTAATGTTGAGGTTGTTGTTGAATTTGTGGTGTTTTTCAATGTTGAGGTTGTTGTTGAATTTGTTGGTGTTTTTCAATGTTGAGGTTGTTGTTGATTTTGTTGGTGTTTTTCATTGTTGAGGTTGTTTTTGAATTTATTGGTGTTATCAACGTTTTTTGTTGAACTTGTTTGTATTTTTAATAGTTAAGGTTTTTGTGGAATTTGTTGGTGTTTTGCAATGTTGAGCTTGTTCAATTTGTTGGTGCTGCACAATGTTGAGGTTGTTGTTGAACTTGTTGGTTTTATCAATGTTCTTTTTTGAACTTTTTCTCTTCCTTGAAAAGTTGAGATTGTTGTTGAATTTGTTGGTGTTTTTCAACGTTGAGGTTGTTGTTCAATTTGTTGGTGTTATCAATGTTCTATTTTGATCTTTTTCTCTTCTTTTAAAAGTTGAGGTTGTTGTTGAAATTGTTGGTGTTCTTCAAAGTTGAGGTTGTTGTTGAATTTGTTGCTTATTTTCATTGTTGCGCTTTTTGTTGAATTTGTTGGTGCTTTTCAATGTTTAGGTTGTTGTTGAATTTCTTGGTGTTATCAATGTCTTTTGTTGATTTTGTTTGTATTTAAGGTTGTTGTTGAATTTGTTGGTGTTTTTCAACGTTGAGGATGTTGAATTTGTTGGTGTTTTTCAATGTTGAGGTTTTTGTTGAATTTGTTGGCATTTTTCAATGTTGAGGTTGTTGTTGAATTTGTTGGCATTTTTCAATGTTGAGGTTGTTGTTGAATTTGTTGGCATTTTTCAATGTTGAGGTTGTTGTTGAATTTGTTGGTGTCTTTCAATATTGAGGTTATTGTTGAATTTGTTGGTGACTTTCAATATTGAGATTGTTGTTTTAATTTGTTGGCGTTATAAATGTTCTTTTTAAAATTTATTTGTATTTTTGGAAGTTGAGCTTGTTGTTGAATTAATTGTTGTTTTTCAATGTTGAGGTTGTTGTTGAATTTGTTCGTGATTTTCAATGTTGAGGTTTTTCTTGAATTTTATTGTTTTTAATTGTTGAGGTTATTGTTAAATTTGTTGATGTTTTTCAATGTTGAGTTTGTTGTTGAATATCTTGTTGTTATCCATGTTATTTTTTGAACTTTTTTGTATTTTAGCAAGTTGTGCTTGTTGTTGAATTTGTCAGTTTTTTTCAATGTTGAGGTTGTTGTTGAATTTATTGGTGTTTTTCAATGATGATGTTGTTGAATTTGTTGGTGATTTTCAACATTGAATTTGTTGTTGAATTTGTTGGCGTTATCAATGTTATTTTTTGAACTTTTTGTATTTTTTAATGTTGAGGTTGTTGTTGAATTTGTTGGTATTTTTCAATGTTGCGGTTGTTGTTGAATTTTTTGTTTTTTTCATTGTTGAGGTTGTTGAAGTTGTTGGTGTTTTTTCAATGTTGAGGTTGTTGTTAAATTTGTAGGTGTTTTTTCAATGTTGATGTTGTTGTTGAATTTCTTGGTGTTATCAATGTCCTTTGTTGAACTTGATTGTATTTTTAAAAGTTAAGGTTGTTGTTGAATTTGTAGGTGTTTTTCAATGTTGAGAATGTTGAATTTGTTGGTGATTTTCAATTCTGAGGATGTTGTTGAATTTGTTGGCGTTTTTCAATGTTGAGGTTGTTGTTGAATTTGTTCATGTTTTTCAATGTTGACGTTGTTGTTGAATTTGTTGGTGTTTTTCATTGTTGAGGTTGTTGTTGAATTTGGTGGTGTTATCAATGTTTTTTGTTGAACTTGTTTGTATTTTTAAAAGTTAAGGTTGTTGTTGAATTTGTTGGTGTTTTTCAATGTTGAGGTTCTTGAATTTGTTGGTGATATTCAAAGTTGAGGTTCTTGCTGAATGTATTGCTGTTATCAATGTTTATTTTGTTGAACTTTTTTGTAGATTTATAATTTGTGGTTCTTGCTGAATTTTTTATTGTTTTTTCAAACTTGATGTTGTAGTTGAATTTGTTGGTGATTTTCAGTGTTGAGGTTGCTGAATTTGTTGGTGTTTTTCAATGTTGATGTTGTTGTTGAATTTGTTAGTGTTTTACATTGTTGGGGTTGATGAAGTTGTTGGTGTTTTTTCAATGTTGAGGTTGTTGTTAAATTTGTCGGTGTTTTTCAATGTTGAGGTTGTTGTTGAATTTCTTGATGTTTTTCAATGTTGAGGATGTTGTTCAATTTGTTGGTGTAATCAAAGTTCTTTTTTGAACTTTTTTATACTTTTAAAGGTTGAGGTTGTTTTTGAATTTGTTGGTATATTTCAATGTTGCAATTGTTGTTGAATTTTTAGGTGTTTTTCAATGTTGAGGTTGTTGTTGAATTTGTTGGTGTTTTTGAATGTTGAGTTTGTTGTTGAAGTTGCTGGAGTTATCAAAGTTTTTTGTTGAATAAATTTGTATTTTTAAATGTTAAGGTTGTTGTTGAAATTGCTGCTGTTTTTCAATGTTGACGTTGTTGAATTTGTTGGTGATTTTCAATATTGAGGTTGTTGTTGAATTTGTTGGTGTTTTTCAATGTTGAGTTTTTTTTTAATTTTTTGGTTTTTTTCATTGTTGATTTGCTGTTAAATTTGTTGGTGTTTTTATATGTAGTGGTTGTTGTTGAATTTGTTGGTGACTTTCAATATTGAGGTTGTTGTTGAATTTGTTGGTGTTTTTCAATGTTGAGGTGGTTGTTGAATTTTTTCGTGTTTTTAAATGTTGAGGTTTTTGTTGAATTTTTTGTTGTTTTTAATTGTAGATGTCGTTGTTAAATTTGTTGGTGATTTTCAATGTTGAGGTTGTTGTTGTAATTTTTGGTGTTATCCATGTTATTTTTTGAACTTTTTTGTATTTTTGAAAGTTGAACTTGTTGTTTAATTTGTTGGTGTTTTTCAATGTTGAGGTTTTTGTTGAATTTGTAGGTGTTTTTCAATGTTGAGGTTGTTGTTGAATTTGTTGATGTTTTTCAATGTTGAGTTTGTTGTTGAATTTGTTGGTATTATCAAAGTTTATTGTTGAATTAACTTGTATTTTTAAAAGTTAAGGTTGTTGTTGAATTTGTTGGTGTTTTTCAATGTTGAGGTTGTTGAATTTGTTGGTGATTTTCAATATTGATGTTGTTGTTGAATTTGTTGGTGTTATGAATGTAATTTTTTGAACTTTATAGTACTGCAAATGGTTGAGGATGTCGTTGAATTTGTTGGTGTTTTTCAATGTTGAGTTTTTTGGTAATTTTTTTGGTGTTTTTCATTGGTGCGGTTGTTGTTAAATTTGTTGGTGTTTTTCAATGTTGTTGTTGTTGTTGAAATTGTTGGTGATTTTCAATATTGAGGTTGTTGCTTAATTTGTTGGTGTTTTTCAATGTTGAGGTTGCTGTTGAATTTTTTGGTGATTTTCAATATTGAGTTTGTTGTTGAATTTGTTGGTGTTATCAATGTTATTTTTGAACTTTTTGTATTTTTGAAAGTTGAGCTTGTTGTTGAATTTGTTGATGTTTTTCAATTGTGAGCTTGTTGTTTAATTTGTTGGTGTTTTTCAATGTTGAGGTGGTTGTTGAATTTTTTCGTGTTTTTAAATGTTGAGGTTTTTGTTGAATTTTTTGTTGTTTTTAATTGTAGATGTTGTTGTTAAATTTGTTGGTGATTTTCAATGTTGAGGTTGTTGTTGTATTTTTTGGTGTTATCCATGTTATTTTTTGAACTTTTTTGTATTTTTGAAAGTTGAGCTTGTTGTTTAATTTGTTGGTGTTTTTCAATGTTGAGGTGGTTGTTGAATTTGTTTGTGTTTTTCAATGTTGAGGTTTTTGCTGAATTTGTAGGTGTTTTTCAATGTTGAGTTTTTTGGTAATTTTTCTGGTGTTTTTCATTGGTGCGGTTGTTGTTAAATTTGTTGGTGTTTTTCAATGTTTTGGTTGTTGTTGAAATTGTTGGTGATTTTCAATATTGAGGTTGTTGCTTAATTTGTTGGTGTTTTTCAATGTTGAGGTTGCTGTTGAATTTTTTGGTGATTTTCAATACTGAGTTTTTTGTTGAATTTGTTGGTGTTATCAATGTTATTTTTGAACTTTTTATATTTTTCAAATTTGAAGTTGTAGTTGAATTTGTTGGTGTTTTTCAAGGTTGAGGTTGTTGTTGCATTTGTTGGTGTTATTCAATGTTGAGGTTGTGGTCGAATTTGTGGATATTTTTCAATGTTGAGGTTGTTGTTGAATATATTGTTGTTTTTCAATGTTGAGGTTGTTGTTGAATTTGTTCGTGATTTTCAATGTTGAGGTTGTTGTTGCATTTGTTGGTGTTATTCAATGTTGAGGTTGTGGTCGAATTTGTGGATATTTTTCAATGTTGAGGTTGTTGTTGAATTTGTTGGTGTTACCCATGTTATTTTTTGAACTTTTTTATATTTTAGAAAGTTGTGCTTGTTGTTGAATTTGTCAGTTTTATTCAATGTTGAGTTTTTTGTTGAATTTATTGGAGTTTTTCAATGTTGATGTTGTTGAATTTGTTGGTGATTTTCAATATTTAATTTGTTGTGCAATTTGTTGGCGTTATCAATGTTATTTTTTGAACTTTTTTGTATTTTTTAATGTTGAGATTGTTGTTGAATTTGTTGGTATTTTTCAATGTTGCGGTTGTTGTTGAATTTTTAGTTTTTTTCATTGTTGAGGTTGTTGAAGTTGTTGGTGTTTTTTCAATGTTGAGGTTGTTGTTAAATTTGTCGGTGTTTTTCAATGTTGAGGTTGTAGTTGAATTTTTTGGTGTTTTTCATTGTTGAGGTTGTTGTTGAATTTGTTGGTGTTATCAATGTTTTTATTGAACTTGTTTGTATTTTTAAAAGTTAAGGTTGTTGTTGAATTTTTAGGTGTTTTTCAAAGTTGAGGTTGTTGTTGAATTTGTAGGTGTTTTTCAATGTTGAGGTTGTTGTTGAATTTGTTGGTGTTATCAAAGTTTTTTGTTGAATTAATTTGTATTTTTAAAAGTTAAGGTTGTCCTTGAATTCGCTGCTGTTTTTCAATGTTGAGGTTGTTGAATTTGTTGGTGATTTTCAACATCGAGGTTGTTGTTGAATTTTCTGGTGTTATCAGTGTTATTTTTTGAACTTTTTTGTGCTTTTAAAGATTGAGGTTATTGTTGAATTTGTTGGTGTTTTTCAATGTTGAGTTTTTTGTTAAATTTTTTCGTGTTTTTCATTGTTGACGTTGTTGTTAAATTTGTTGGTGTTTTTAAATGTTGTGGTTGTTGTTGAATTTGTTGTGAATATTCAATATTGAGGTTGTTGTTGAATTTGTTGTTGTTATCCATGTAATTTTAAGAACTTTTTTGTATTTTTGAAATTTGAGCTTGATGTTAAATATGTTGGTTTCTTCAATGTTGAGTTTGTTGTTGGTGTTTTTCATTGTTGAGGTTGTTCAAGTTGTTGGTGTTTTTCTCTGTTGAGGTTATTGTTGAATTTGTAGGTGTTTTTCAATGTTAAGGTTGTTGTTGAATTTGTTGGTGTTTTTCAATGTTGAGGTTGTAGAATTTGTTTTTGATTTTCAATATTGAGTTTGTTGTTGAATTTGATGGCGTTATCAATGTTATTTTTTGAATTTTTTGTATTTTTCAAAGTTGAAGTTGTTCTTGAATTTGTTGGTGTATTTCAATGTGGATGTTGTGGTTGATTTTGTTGGTGTTATCAATGTTATTTTTTGAACTTTTTTGTATTTTTGAAAGTTGAGGTTGTAGTTGAATTTGTTGGTTTTATCAATGGTTATATTGTTGAACTTTTTTGTCGTATAAAAGTTGAGGTTGTTGTTGAAACTGTTGGTGTTTTTCAATGTTGTGGTGTTGTTGAATTTGTTGGTGTTCTTCATTGGTGAGGTTTTTGTTTAATTTTTTGGTCTATTCATTGTTGAGGTTGTTGTTAAATTTGTTGGTGTTTTTCAATTTTGAGGTTGTTGTTGAATTGGATAGTGTCATCAATGTTTATTTTGTTGAACTTGTTTGTATTTTTAAAAGTTGTTTGTTGTTGAATTTTTTGTTGTTTTTCAAAGTTTAGGTCGTTGAATTTGTTGGTGATGTTCAATATTAAGCTTACTGTTGAATTTGTTGGAGTCACAAATGGTTTTTTTAAAACTTTTTTGTGTTATTCAAAGTTTAAGTTGTAGCGAATTTGTTGGTGATATTCAGTGTTGAGGTTGTTGAATTTGTTGGTGATTTTCAATATTGAGGATGTTGTTGAATTTTTTGGCGTTTTTCAATGTTGAGGTTGTTGTTGAGATTGTTGGTGATTTTCAATGTTGACGTTGTTGTTGAAATTGTTGGTGTTTTTCAATGTTGACGTTGTTGTAGAATTTGTTGGTGTTTTTCAATGTTGAGGTTGTTGAATTTGTTGGTTATATTCAAAGTTGAGGTTCTTGCTGAATGTATTGGTGTTATCAATGTTTATTTTGTTGAACTTTTTTGTAGATTTATAATTTGAGGTTCTTGCTGAATTTTTTATTGTTTTTTCAAATTTGATGTAGTTGAATTTGTTGGTGATTTTCAGTGTTGAGATTGCTGAATTTTTTGGTGTTTTTCAATGTTGATGTTGTTGTTGAATTTGTTAGTGTTTTAAATTGTTGAGGTTGATGAAGTTGTCGGTGTTTTTGAATGTAGAGTTTGTTGTTGAAGTTGTTGGTGTTATCAAAGTTTTTTGTTGAATAAATTTGTATTTTTAAATGTTAAGGTTGTTGTTGAATTTGTTGGTGTTTTTCAATGTTGACGTTGTTGAATTTGTTGGTGATTTTCAATATTGAGGTTGTTGTTGAGTTTGTTGGTGTTTTTCAATTGTGAGCATGTTGTTTAATTTGTTGGTGTTTTTCAATGTTGAGGTGGTTGTTGAATTTGTTCGTGTATTTAAATGTTGAGGGTTTTTTTGAATTTTTTGTTGTTTTTAATTGTAGAGGTTGTTGTTAAATTTGTTGGTGATTTTCAATGTTGAGGTTGTTGTTGAATTTTTTAGTGTTATTCATGTTATTTTTTGAACTTTTTTGTATTTTTGAATGTTGAGCTTCTTATATAATTTTTGGTGTTTTTCAATGTTGAGTTTATTGTTGAATTTATTGGTATTTTTCAATGTTGATGTTGTTGAATTTGTTGGTGATTTTAAATATTGAGTTTGTTGTTGATTTGTTGGCGTTCTCAATGTTATTTTTTGAACCTTATTGTATTTTTAAATGTTGAGGTTGTTGTTGAATTTGTTGGAATTTTTCAATATTGCGGTTGTTGTTGAATTTTTTGGTATTTTTCATTGTTGATGTTGTTGAAGTTGTTGGTGTTTTTCAATGTTGAGGTTTTTGTTGAATTTGTAGGTGTTTTTCAATGTTGAGGTTGTTGTTGAATTTGTTGATGTTTTTCAATGTTGAGGTTGTTGTTGAATTTGTTGGTATTATCAAAGTTTATTGATGAATTAACTTGTATTTTTAAAAGTTAAGGTTGTTGTTGAATTTGTTGGTGTTTTTCAATGTTGAGGTTGTTGAATTTGTTGGTGACTTTCAATATTGATGTTGTTGTTGAATTTGTTGTTGTTATGAATGTAATTTTTTGAACTTTATAGTACTGCTCAAGGTTGAGGATGTCGTTGAATTTGTTGGTGCTTTTCAATGTTGAGTTTTTTGGTAATTTTTTTGGTGTTTTTCATTGGTGCGGTTGTTATTAAATTTGTTGGTGTTTTTCAATGTTGTGGTTGTTGTTGAATTTGTTGGTGATTTTCAATATTGAGGTTGTTGCTTAATTTGTTGGTGTTTTTCAATGTTGAGGTTGCTGTTGAATTTTTTGGTAATTTTCAATATTGAGTTTGTTGTTGAATTTGTTGGTGTTATCAATGTTATTTTTGAACTTTTTGTATTTTTCAAATTTGAAGTTGTAGTTGAATTTGTTGGTGTTTTTCAATGTTGAGGTTGTTTTTGCATTTATTGGTGTTATTCAATGTTGAGGTTGTGGTCGAATTTGTGGATAATTTTCAATGTTGAGGTTGTTGTTGAATTTGTTGGTGTTTTCAATGTTGAGGTTGCTGTTGAATTTATTGGTGTTTTTCCATGTTGAGGTTGTTGTTGAATTTGTTGGTGTTTTTCGATGTTGATGTTGTTGAATTTGTTGGTGATTTTCAACATTGAGGTTATTAATGTATTTTTGTTGAAGTTGTTTGTGTTTTTAAAAGTTGAGTGTTTTGTTGAATTTGTTGGTGATTTTAATATTGAGGTTGTTGTTGAAGTTGTTGGTGTTATCAATGTTATTATTTGAACTATTTTGCATTTTTCAATGTTGAGGTTGTTGAATTTGTTGTTATTTTTCAATGTTGCAGTTATTGTTGAATTTTTTGGTGTTTTTCATTGTTGAGGTTGTTGTTGAATTTTTTGGTGTTTTTCATTGTTGAGGTTGTTGTTTAATTTGTTGATGTTTTTCAATGTTGAGGTTGTTGTTGAATTTGTTGCTGATTTTCAAAATTGAGGTTGAATTTGTTGGTGTTATCAATGTTTTGTTTAACTTTTTTGTACTTTTAAAAGTTGAGGTTGTTGTTAAATTTGTTGATGATTTTCAATGTTGAAGTTTTAGTTGAATTTGTTGGTGTTGTCAATGTTTATTTTGTTGAAGCTTTTTCTAGTTTTAAAAGTTGAGGAGTTTGCTAAATTTTTTATTGTTTTTCTATGTTGATGTTGTTCTTGAATCTGTTGGTTATTTTCAGTGTTGAGGTTGCTGAATTTGTTGCTGATTTTAAATGTTGAGGTTGTTCTTGAATTGGATTGCATCATCAATGTATATTTTGTGGAAATTGTTTGTATTTTTAAACGTTGTGGTTGTTGTTGAATTTTTTGTTATTTTTCATTGTTAAGGTTGTTGTTAAATTTGTTGGTGTTCTTCAATGTTGAGGTTGCTGTTGAATTTGTTGGGGATTTTCAATGTTGAGGTTGCTGTTGAATTTGTTGGTGATTTTCAATATTGAGTTTGTTGTTGAATTTGTTGGTGTTATCAACGTTATTTTTTGAACTTATTTGTATTTTTCAATGTTGAGGTTGTTGTTGAATTGGTTCATTATTTCCAATGATGCGGTTGTTGTTGAATTTTTTGGTGTTTTACAATCATGAGGTGGTTGTTGAATTTGTTGCTGTTATCAACCTTATTTATTGAACTATTTGTACTATTCAAAGTTGAAGTTGTTGTTGAATTTGTTGGTGTTTTTCAATGTTGAGGTTGTTGTTGAATTTGTTGGTGTTTTTCAATGTTGAGGTTGTTGATGAATTTGTTGGTGTTTTTTCAATGTTGAGGTTGTCTTTGAATTTTTTGGTGTTATCAATGTCTTTTGTTGAACTTGATTGTATTTTTAAAAGTTAAGGTTGTTGTTGAATTTGTAGGTTTTTTTCAATTCTGAGGATGTTGAATTTGTTGGTGATTTTCAATTCTGAGGATGTTGTTCAATTTGTTGGTGTTATCAAAGTTCATTCTTGAACTTTTTTGTCCTTTTAAAGGTTGAGGTTGTTGTTGAATTTGTTGGTATTTTTCAATGTTGCGCTTGTTGTTGAATTTGTTGGTGTTTTTCAATGTTGAGGTTGTTGGATTTGTTGGTGATTTTCAATATTGAGGTTGTTGTTGAATTTTTTGGTGTTATCAATGTTATTTTTTGAACTTTTTGTGCTTTTAAAGATTGAGGTTATTGTTGAATTTGTTGATGTTTTTCAATGTGTTTTTTGTTAAATTTTTTGGTGTTTTTCATTGTTGACATTGTTGTTAAATTTGTTGGTGTTTTTAAATGTTGTGGTTGTTGTTGAATTTGTTGTGAACATTCAATATTGAGGTTGTTGTTGAATTTGTTTGTGTTATCCATCTAATTTTTTGAACTTTTTTGTATTTATGAAATTTGAGCTTGTTGTTAAATTTGTTGGTTTTTTTTCAATGTTGAGTTTGTTGTTGAATTTATTGTTGTTTTTCATTGTTGAGGTTTTTCAAGTTGTTGGTGTTTTTCTCCGTTCAGGTTATTGTTGAATTTGTAGGTGTTTTTCAATGTTGAAGTTGTTGTTGAATTTGATGGGGTTTTTCAATGTTGAGGTTCTAGAATTTGTTGGTGATTTTCAATATTGAGTTTGTTGTTGAATTTCTTGGCGTTATCAATGTTATTTTTTGAACTTTTTTGTATTTTTCAAAGTTGAAGTTGTTCTTGAATTTGTTGGTGTTTTTCAATGTGGATGTTATGGTTGATTTTGTTGGTGTTATCAATGTTATTTTTTGAACTTTTTTGTATTTTTGAAAGGTGAGGTTGTAGTTGAATTTGATGGTGTTGTCAGTGGTTACATGGTTGAACTTTTTTGTCGTATAAAAGTTGAGGGTGTTGTTGAAACTGTTGGTATTTTTCAATGTTGTGGTTGTTGTTGAATTTGTTGGTGTTTTTCATTGGTGAGGTTTTTGTTGAATTTTTTGGTCTTTTCATTGTTGAAGTTGTTGTTAAATTTGTTGGTGTTTTTCAATGTTGAGGTTGTTGTTGAATTTGATAGTGTCATCAATGTCTATTTTGTTGATCTTGTTTCTATTTTTATAAGTTGTTTGTTGTTGAATTTGTTGGTGTTTTTCAATATTAAGCTTATTGTTGAATTTTTTGGTGATTTTCAATATTAAGCTTATTGTTGAATTTTTTGGTGTCATGAATGGATTTTTAAAAACTTTTTTGTGTTTTTCAAAGTTGAAGTTGTTGCGAATTTGTTGGTGATTTTCAATGTTGAGGTTGTTGAATTTGTTGGTGATTTTCAATATTGAGGATGTTGTTGAATTTGTTGGCGTTTTTCAATGTTGAGGTTGTTGTTGAGATTGTTGGTGTTTTTCATTGTTGAGGTTGTTGTTGAATTTGTTGGTGTTATCAATGTTTTTTGTTGAACTTGTTTGCATTTTTAAAAGTTAAGATTGTTGTTGAATTTGTTGGTGTTTTTCAATGTTGAGGTTTATGAATTTGTTGGTGATATTCAAAGTTGAGGTTCTTGCTGAATGTATTGGTGTTATCAATGTTTATTTTGCTGAACTTTTTTGTAGCTTTAAAATTTGAGGTTCTTGCTGAATTTTTTTATTGTTTTTGCAATTTTGATGTTGCAGTTGAATTTGTTGGTGATTTCCAGTGTTGAGGTTGCTGAATTTGTTGGTGTTTTTCAATGTTGATGTTGTTGTTGAATTTGTTGGTGTTTTACATTGTTGAGTTTGATGAAGTTGTTGGTGTTTCTTCAATGTTGAGGTTGTTGTTAAATTTGTCTGTGTTTTTCAATGTTGAGGTTGTTGTAAAATTTGTCGGTGTTTTTCAATGTTAAGGTTGTTGTCGAATTTCTTGGTGTTTTTCAATGTTGAGGATGTTGTTCAAAATGTTGGTGTTATCAAAGTTCTTTTTTGAACTTTTTTATACTTTTAAAGTTTGCAATTGTTTTTGAATTTGTTGGTATATTTCAATATTGCGGTTGTTGTTGAATTTTTAGGTGTTTTTCCATGTTGAGGTTGTTGTTGAATTTGTAGTTGTTTTGCAATGTTGAGGTTGTTGTTGAATTTGTTGGTGATTTTAAATATTGAAGTTGTTGTTGAAGTTGTTGGTGTTATCAATGTTATTATTTGAACTTTTTTGCATTTTTCAATGTTGAGGTTGTTGAATTTGTTGTTATTTTTCAATGTTGTGGTTATTGTTGAATTTTTTGGTGTTTTTCATTGTTGAGGTTGTTGTTTAATTTGTTGATGTTTTTCTATGTTGAGGTTGTTGTTGAATGTGTTGGTGTTTTTCAATGTGAAGGTTGTTGTTGAATTTGTTGGTGTTATCAATGTTCTTTTTTGAACTTATTGGTACTTTTAAAGGTTGAGGTTGTTGTTGAATTTGTTGGCGTTTTTCAATGTTGAGGTTATTGTTGAATGTGTTGCTGATTTTCAAAATTGAGGTTGAATTTGTTGGTGTTATCAATGTTTTTTTTTAACTTTTTTGAACTTTTGAATGTTGAGGTTGTTGTTGAATTGAATTGCATCATCAATGTTTATTTTATAGAACTTGTACTTTTAAAGGTTGAGTTTGTTGTTGAATTATTTGGTGTTTTTCATTGTTAATGTTGTTGTTAAATTTGTTGATGATTTTCAATATTGAGGTTTTGCTGAATTTGTAGGTGTTTTTCAATGTTGAGGTTGCTGTTGAATTTGTTGGTGATTTTCAATATTGAGGTTTTGCTGAATTTGTAGGTGTTTTTCAATGTTGAGGTTGCTGTTGAATTTGCTGGTGTTTTTCAATATTGATGTTGTAGTTGAATTTGTTGGTGATTTTCAATGTTGTGGTTGTTGTTGAATTTGTTGGTGTTTTTCTTTGTTGAGGTTGTTGTTGAATTTGTTGATCTTATCAATGCCTTTTTTTGTTGAAGTTGGTTGTATTTTTAAAAGTAGAGTTTGTTGTTGAATTTGTTGGTGATTTTCAATAGTGCGGTTGTTGTTGAATTTGTTGGTGATTTTCAATGTTGAGGTTGTTGTTGAATTTATTGGATTGAACAATGTTTTCTGTTGAACTTGTTCGTCTTTTTAAAAGTTAACGTGCTTGTTGAATTTGATGGCGTTATTCAATGTTGAGGTTGTTGTAGAATTTGTTCGTGTTATCAATGTTCTTTTTTGAACTTTTTTGTACTTATAAATGTTGAGATATTTGTTGAATTTGTTGGTGTTTTTCAATGTTGAGGTTGTTGTTGAATTTGTTCGTGATTTTCAATATTGATGGAGTTGTTGAATTTGTTGGCATTTTTCAATATTGAGGATTTTTTGGAACTTTTTGGTGTTTTTCATTGTTGAGGTTGTTGATAAATTTGTTGGTGTTTTTCAATGTTGAGGTTGTTGTTGAAATTGTTGGTGATTTTCAATATTGAGGTTATTGTTCAATTTGTAGTTGTTATCAATGTTTTTTTTTTACTTTTTTGTACTTTTAAAAGTTGTGGTTGTTGTTGAATGTGTTGGTGTTTTTCATTGTTGAGGATTTTGTTGAACTTTTGGGTGTTTTTCATTGTTGAGGTTGTTGATAAATTTGTTGGTGTTTTTCAATGTTGAGGTTGTTGTTGAATTTATTGGTGTTTTTCAATCTTGAGGTTGTTGAATTTGTTGGTGATTTTAAGGTTTTTGTTGAACTTGTTTGTATTTTTAAAAGTTAAGGTTGATGTTGAATTCGTTGGTGTTTTTCCATGTTGAGGTTGTTGAATTTGTTGGTAATTTTAAATATTGAGGTTGTTGTTGAAATTGTTGGATTTATAAATATACTTTTTTGAAATTTTTTATACTTTAAAAGTTTGAGGTTGTTGTTCAATTTGTTGGTGATTTTCAACATTGAGGTTGTAGTTGAATTTGTTGGTGTTTTTCAATTTTGAGGTTGTTGTTGAATTTTTAGGATTTATCAATGTTATTTTTAAAACTTTTTTGTATTTTTCAATGTTGAGGTTGTTTTTGAGTTTGTTGATATTTTTCAAAGTTGAGGTTGTTGAATTTGTTGGTGATTTTCAATATTGAGGTTGTTGTTGAATTTGTGGGTGTTTTTCAATATTGAGGTTGCTGAATTTGTTGGTGATTTTAAATGTTGAGGTTGTTGTTGAATTGGACAGTGTCATCAATGTTTATTTTGTTGATCTTGTTTGTATTTTTAAAAGATGTGGTTGTTGTTGAATTTATTGGTGTTATCAATGTTTAGATTGTTGAACTTTTCTTACTTTTAAAAGTTGAGGTTGTTGTTTAATTTGTTGGTGTTTTTCAATGTATAAGTTGTTGTTGAATTTGTTGGTGTCATGAATGGTTTTTTTGTTAACTTTTTCATGTTTTTCAAAGTGGAGGTTGTTGCTGGATTTGTTGCTGATATTCAGTGTTGAGGTTGTCTAATTTGTTGGTGATTTTCAATTTTGATGTTGTTGTTGAATTTGTTGGAGTTATCAGTGTTATTTTTTGAACTTTTTTATATTTGTCATTGTTGAGGTTGTTGTTGAATTTGTTGGTATTTTTCAATGCCGCAGTTGTTGTTGCATTTTTTGGTGTTTTTCATTGAAGAGGCTGTTGTTGAATTTTTTCGTGTTTTTCATTGTTGAGATTGTTGTTGAATTTGTTGTCGTTTTTCATTGTTGAGGTTGTTGTTGAATTTGTTGGTGATTTTCAGTGTTGAGGTTGTTGAATTGGTTGGTGATTTTCAATGCTGAGGTTGTTATTGAATTTGTTGCTGTTATCAATGTTATTTATTACACTTTTTTGTATTATTCAATTTTGAGGTTGTTGTTGCATTTTTTGGTGTTTTTCATTGAAGAGGCTGTTGTTGAATTTTTTCGTGTTTTTCATTGTTGAGATTGTTGTTGAATTTGTTGTCGTTTTTCATTGTTGAAGTTGTTGTTGAATTTGTTGGTGATTTTCAGTGTTGAGGTTGTTGAATTTGTTGGTGATTTTCAATGCTGAGGTTGTTATTGAATTTGTTGCTGTTATCAATGTTATTTATTACACTTTTTTGTATTATTCAATTTTGAGGTTGTTGTTGGATTTTTTGGTGTTTTTCATTGTGGAGGTTGTTTTTGAATTTGTTGGTGTTTTTCAATGTTGAGGTTGTTGTTGAATTTGTTTGTGTTTTTCATAGTTGAGGTTGTTGTTGAATTTGCTGGTGTTATCAATGTTTTTTGTTGAACTTGTTTGTATTTTTAATACTTGAGGTTCTGGTTGAATTTGTTGGTGATTTTCAATATTGAGTTTGTGGTTGAATTTGTTGGTGTTATCAATGTTTTTTTTCGTTGAACTTGTACGTATTTTTAAAAGTTGAGGTTATTGTTGAATTTGTTGCTGTTTTTCAAAGTTTAGGTCAAAGTTTTTTGTAATTTTCAAAGTGGAAGTTGTTGTTGAATTTGTTGGTGTTTTTCCATTTCGAGGTTGTTGTTGAATGTGTTGGTGTTTTTCAATGATGAGGTTGTAGTTGAATTTGTTGGTGCTTTTCCATGTTGAGATTGTTGTTGAATCTGTTGGTGATTTTCAATATTGAGGTTGTTGAATTTGTTGGTGATTTTCAATAGTGAGGTTGTTGTTGAATTTGTTGGTGTTATGAATGGTTTTTTTTGAACTTTTTTGTTTTTTTCAATGCTAATGTTGTTGAATTTGTTGGTGATTTTCAAAATTGAGTTTGTTGTTGAATTTGTTGGTGTTATCAATGTTTTTTTTGTTGAACTTGTTTGTATTTTTAAAAGTTGAGGTTGTTTTTGAATTTGTTGGTGTTTTTCAATGTTGTGGTTGTTATTGAATTTATTGGTGTTTTTCAATTTTTATTTTTTTGAAATTGTTGGTGATTTACAATATTGTGTTTGTTGTTCAATTAGTTAGTGTTATTAATTTTTTTTTTTGAATTTGTTTGTTGTTGAATTTGTTGGTGTTTTTCAAAGTTTAGGTCGTTGAATTTGTTGGTGATTTTCAATATTAAGCTAATTGTTGAATTTGTTGGTGTCAGGAATGGTTTTTTTAAAAACTTTTTTGTGTTTTTCAAAGTTGAAGTTGTTGTGAATTTGTTGGTGATATTCATTGTTGAGGTTGTTGAATTTGTTGGTGATTTTCAATATTGAGGATGTTGTTGAATTTGTTGGCGTTTTTCAATGTTGAGATTGTTGTTGAATTTGTTGACGTTTTTCAATATTAAGGTTGATGTTGAATTTGTTGGTGTTATGAATGATTTTTTTCAACTTTTTTGTGTTTTACAAATTTGAGGATGTTGCGAATTTGTCGGTGATATTCAGCGTTAAGGTTGTTGAATTTGTTGGTGATTTTCAATATTGAGGTTGTTGTTGAATTTGTTGGCGTATTTCAATGTTGAGGTTGTTCTTGAATTTGTTGGTGTTTTTCAATGTTGAGGTTGTTGTTGAATTTGCTGGTGTTATCAATGGTTTTTTTTAAAAACTTTTTTGTGTTTTTCATCGTTAAGGTTGTTGCTGAATTTGTTGGTCATACTCAGTGTTGAGTTTGTTGAATCTGTTGGCGTTTTTCAATATTGATGTTGTTGTTGAATTTGTTGGCGTTTTTCAATGTTGAGGTTGTTGATGCATTTGTTGGTGTTATCAATGTGGAGGTCGATGAATTTGTTGGTGATTTTCAGTCTAGAGGTTGTTTTTGAATTTGTTGGTGTTATCAATGGGTTTTTTTGAATTTTTTTCTGTTTTTCAAAGTTGAGGTTGTTGATGAATTTGTTGGTGATAAACAGTGTTGAGGTTGTTGAATTTTTTGGTGATTTTCAATATTGAGGTTCTCGTTGAATTTGTTGGCGTTTTTCAAAGCTGAGGTTGTTGAATTTTGTTGGTGATTTTCAATATTGTGGTTGTTGTTGAATTTTTGGTGTTATTAATGTTATTTTTTGAACTTTTTTGTATTTTTCAATGTTGAGGTTGTTGTTGAATATTTTCTTTTATATCATTGTTGAGGTTGTTCTTGAATTTGCTGATGTTTTTCAATGTTGAGGTTGTTGTTGAATTTGTTGGTGTTATCAATGTAATTTTTTCAATGGTGAGGTTTTTGTTGAATTTTTTGGTCTTTCCATTGTTGAGATGGTTGTTAAATTTGTTGGTGTTTTTCAATGTTGAGGTTGTTGCATTTGTTGGTGATTTTCAACATTGAGGATGTAGTTGAATTTGTTGGTGTTGTCAATGTTTATTTTGTTGAACTTTTTTGCAGTTTTAAAATGTGAGGTTGTTGCTGAATTTTTTATCCTTTTTCAATGTTGAGGTTGTTGTTGAATTTGTTTTGTGTTTTTCAATGTTGAGGTTGTTCTTGAATTTATTCGTGTTTTTCAATGTTGATGTTGTTGAATTTGTTGGTGATTTTCAATGTTTTTTTTCGTTGAACTTGTATGTATTTTTAAAAGTTGAGGTTGTTGTTGAATTTGTTGCTGTTTTCCAAAGTTTAGTTCAAAGTTTTTTGTATTTTTCAAAGTGGAAGTTGTTGTTGAATGTGTTGGTGTTTTTCCATGTCGAGGTTGTTGTTGAATGTGTTGGTGTTTTTCAATGTTGAGGTTGTAGTTGAATTTGTTGGTGCTTTTCAATGTTGAGATTGTTGTTGAATCTGTTGGTGATTTTCAATATTGAGGTTGTTGAATTTGTTGGTGATTTTCAATATTGAGGTTGTTGTTGAATTTGTCGGTGTTTTTCATTGCTGAGGTTGTTGTTGAATTTGTTGCTGATTTTCAATATTGAGGTTGTTGTTGAATTTATTGGTGTTATCAATGTTTAATTCGTTGAACTTTTGTGTACTTTTAAAAGTTGAGGTTGATTTTGAATTTGTTGGTGTTTTTCATTGTTGAGATTGTTGTTGAAATTGTTGGCGTTTTACAAAGTTGAGGTTGTTGTTGAATTTGTTGGTGTTATGAATGTTTTTTTTTTGAACTTTTTTGTTTTTTTCAATGCTAATGTTGTTGAATTTGTTGGTGATTTTCAAAATTGAGTTTGTTGTTGAATTTGTTGGTGTTATCAATGTTGAGGTGGTTGTTGAAGTTAGTTTGTTGTTGAATTTGTTTGTTTTTTTCAATGCTGAGTTTCTTGTTGAATTTGTTGGTGTTATCTATGGGTTTTTTTGTACTTTTTTGTGTTTTTCAATGTTGAGGTTGTTGATGAATTTGTTGGTGATAAACAGTGTTGAGGTTGTTGAATTTTTTGGTGATTTTCAATATTGAGGTTCTCGTTGAATTTGTTGGCATTTTTCAAAGTTGAGGTTGTTGAATTTTGTTGGTGATTTTCAATATTGAGTTTGTTGTTGAATTTGTTGGTGTTTTTCAATGTTGAGGTTGTTGTTGAATTTACTGGTGTTTTTCAATGTTGAGGTTGTTGTTGAAATTGTTGCTGTTATCAATGTTGAGGTTGTTTTTGAATTAATTGCTGTTTTTCTATGTTGATCTAGTTGAATTTGTTGGTGATTTTCAATGTTGAGGTTGTTGTTGAATTGGATAGTGTCATCAATGTTTATTTTGTTGATCTTGTTTGTATTTTTAAAAGATGTGGTTGTTGTTAAATTTATTGGTGTTATCAATGTTTATATTGTTGAACTTTTCTTACTTTTAAAAGTTGAGGTTGTTGTTTAATTTGTTGGTGTTTTTCAATGTATAAGTTGTTGTTGAATTTGTTGGTGTCATGAATGGCTTTTTTCTTAACTTTTTCATGTTTTTCAAAGTGGAGGTTGTTGCTGGATCTGTTGGTGATATTCAGTGTTGAGGTTGTCTAATTTGTTGGTGATTTTCAATTTTGAGGTTGTTGTTGAATTTGTTGATGTTTTTCAATGTTGAGGTTGTTGTTGAATTTGTTGGTGTTATCAGTGTTATTTTTTGAACTTTTTTGTATTTTTCATTGTTGAGGTTGTTGCTGAATTTGTTGGTATTTTTCAATGCTGCGGTTGTTGTTGCATTTTTTGGTGTTTTTCATTGAAGAGGTTGTTGTTGAATTTTTTCGTTTTTTTCATTGTTGAGATTGTTGTTGAATTTGTTGTCGTTTTTCATTGTTCAGGTTGTTGTTGAATTTGTTGGTGATTTTCAGTGTTGAGTTTGTTGAATTTGTTGGTGATTTTAAATGCTGAGGTTGTTATTGAATTTGTTGCTGTTATCAATGTTATTTTTTACACTTTTTTATATTATTCAATTTTAAGGTTGTTGTTGGATTTTTTGGTGTTTTTCATTGTGGAGGTTGTTTTTGAATTTGTTGGTGTTTTTCAATGTTGAGGTTGTTGTTGAATTTGTTTGTGTTTTTCATAGTTGAGGTTGTTGTTGAATTTGCTGGTGTTATCAATGTTTTTTGTTGAACTTGTTTGTATTTTAAATAGTTGAGGTTCTGGTTGAATTTGTTGGTGATTTTCAATATTGAGTTTTGTTCAATCTGATGGTGTTATCAATGTTTTTTTAAAAATTTGTTTTTATTTTTAAAAGTTGAGGTTGTTGTTGAATTTGTTGGTGTTTTTCAAAGTTTAGGTTGCTGAATTTGTTGGTGATTTTCAATATTAAGCTTGTTGTTCAATTTGTTGGTGTCATGAATGGTTTTATTTTAACTTTTTTGTGTTTTTCAAAGTTGAAGTTGTTGAGAATTTGTTGGTGATATTCAGTGTTGAGGTTGTTGAATTTTTTGGTGATTTTCAATATTGAGGATGTTGTTGAATTTGTTGGCGTTTTTCAATGTTGAGGTTGTTGTTGAGATTGTTAGTGTTTTTCAATGTTGACGTTGTTGTTGAATTTGTTGGTGTTTTTCATTGTTGAGGTTGTTGTAGAATTTGTTGGTGTTATCAATGTTTTTTGTTGAACTTGTGTGTATTTTTAAAAGGTAAGGTTGTTGTTGAAGTGGTTAGTGTTTTTCAATGTTGAGGTTGTTTAATTTGTTGGTGACTTTCAAAGTTGAGGTTGTTGCTGAATTTATTGGTGTTATCAATGTTTATTTTGTTGAACTTTTGTGTACTTTTAAAAGTTGAGGTTGATTTTGAATTTGTTTGTGTTTTTCATTGTTGAGGTTGTTGTTGAAATTGTTGGCGTTTTACAAAGTTGAGGTTGTTGTTGAATTTGATGGTCTTTTTCAATGTTGAGGTTGTTGTTGAATTTGTTGATGTTTTTTATTATTGAGGTTTTTGTTGAATTTGTTGGTGTTATCAATGTTTTTTTTGTTGGACTTGTTTGTATTTTTCAAAGCTGAAGTTGTTGAATTTGTTGATGTTTTTCAATATTGAGGTTTTTGTTGAATTTGTTGGTGTATCAATGTTATTTTTTGAACTTTTTTGTATTTTTAAAAGATGAGTTTGTTGAATTTGTTGATGTTTTTAAATGTTGATGTTTTTTAATTTGTTGGTGATTTTCAACATTGAGTTTGTGGTTGAATTTGTTGGTGTTTTCTAGGTTTTTTTTTGAACTTGTTTGTATTTTTAAAAGTTAAAGTTGTTGTTTAATTTGTTCGTGTTGTTAAATATTGAGGTAGTTGAATTTGTTAGAGATTTTCAATATTGAGGTTGTTGTTGAATTTGTTGGTGTTATGAATGGTTTTTTTTGAACTTTTTTGTTTTTTTCAATGCTAATGTTGTTGAATTTGTTGGTGATTTTCAAAATTGAGTTTGTTGTTGAATTTGTTGGTGTTATCAATGTTTTTTTTGTTGAACTTGTTTGTATTTTTAAAAGTTGAGGTTGTTTTTGAATTTGTTGGTGTTTTTCAATGTTGAGGTTGTTATTGAATTTATTGGTGTTTTTCAATTTTTATTTTGTTGAATTTGTTGGTGATTTACAATATTGAGTTTGTTGTTCAATTAGTTAGTGTTATTAATATTTCTTTTTTGAATTTGTTTGTTGCTGAATTTGTTGGTGTTTTTCAAAGTTTAGGTCGTTGAATTTGTTGGTGATTTTCAATATTATGCTAATTGTTGAATTTGTTGGTGTCATGAATGTTTTTTTTTTAAAGTTTTTTGCGTTTTTAAAAGTTGAAGTTGTTTGAATTTGTTGGTGATATTCAAAGTTGAGGACGTTGAATTTGTTGGTGAATTTCAATATTGACGTTGTTGTTGAATTTGCTGGTGTTATCAATGGTTTTTTTTTAAACTTTTTTGTGTTTTTCAACGTTAAGGTTGTTGCTGAATTTGTTGGTGATACTCAGTGTTGAGGTTGTTGAATCTGTTGGTGTTTTTCAATATTGATGTTGTTGTTGAATTTGTTGGCGTTTTTCAATGTTGAGGTTGTTGTTGAATTTGTTGGTGTTATCAATGTTGAGGTCATTGAATTTGTTGGTGATTTTCAATCTAGAGGTTGTTTTTGAATTTGTTGCTGTTATCAATGGGTTTTTTTGAACTTTTTTGTTTTTTTCAAAGTTGAGGTTGTTGATGAATTTGTTGGTGATAAACAGTGTTGAGGTTGTTGAATTTTTTGGTGATTTTCAATATTGAGGTTCTCGTTGACTTTGTTGGCATTTTTCAAAGTTGAGGTTGTTGAATTTTGTTGGTGATTTTCAATATTGAGGTTGTGTTGAATTTGTTGGTGTTATTAATGTTATTTATTGAACTTTTTTGTATTTTTCAATGTTGAGGTTGTTGTTGAATATTTTCTTTTATATCATTGTTGAGGTTGTTCTTGAATTTGTTGGTGTTATCAATGGGTTTTTTTGAACTTTTTTGTGTTTTTCAAAGTTGAGGTTGTTGATGAATTTGTTGGTGATAAACAGTGTTGAGGTTGTTGAATTTTTTGGTGATTTTCAATATTGAGGTTCTCTTTGAATTTGTTGGCATTTTTCAAATTTGAGGTTGTTGAATTTTGTTGGTGATTTTCAATATTGAGGTTGTTGTTGAATTTGTTGGTGTTATTAATGTTATTTTTTGAACTTCTTTGTATTTTTCAATATTGAGGTTGTTGTTGAATTTGTTGGTGTTATTCAATGGTGAGGTTTTTGTTGAATTTTTTGGTCTTTCCATTGTTGAGTTGGTTGTTAAATTTGTTGGTGTTTTTCAATGTTGAGGTTGTTGCATTTGTTGGTGATTTTCAACATTGAGGATGTAGTTGAATTTGCTGGTGTTGTCACTGTTTATTTTGTTGAACTTTTTTGCAGTTTTAAAATGTGAGGTTGTTGCTGAATTTTGTATTCTTTTTCAATGTTGAGGTTGTTGTTGAATTTGTTTTGTGTTTTTCAATGTTGAGGTTGTTCTTGAATTTATTCGTGTTTTTCAATGTTGATGTTGGTGAATTTGTTGGTGATTTTCAATATTGAGTTTGTTGTTGAATTTCTTGGTGTTATCAATGTTTTTTTTCGTTGAACTTGTATGTATTTTTAAAAATTGAGGTTGTTGTTGAATTTGTTTCTGTTTATCAAAGTTTAGTTCAAAGTTTTTTGTATTTTTCAAAGTGGAAGTTGTTGTTGAATGTGTTGGTGTTTTTCCATGTCGAGGTTGTTGTTGAATGTGTTGGTGTTTTTCAATGTTGAGGTTGTAGTTGAATTTGTTGGTGCTTTTCAATGTTGAGATTGTTGTTGAATCTGTTGGTGATTTTCAATATTGAGGTTGTTGAATTTGTTGGTGATTTTCAATATTGAGGTTGTTGTTGAATTTGTCGGTGTTTTTCATTGTTGAGGTTGTTGTTGAATTTGTTGCTGATTTTCAATATTGAGGTTGTTGTTGAATTTATTGGTGTTATCAATGTTTATTTTGTTGAACTTTTGTGTACTTTTAAAAGTTGAGGTTGATTTTGAATTTGTTTGTGTTTTTCATTGTTGAGGTTGTTGTTGAAATTGTTGGCGTTTTACAAAGTTGAGGTTGTTGTTGAATTTGCTGGTCTTTTTCAATGTTGAGGTTGTTGAATTTGTTGGTTTTATCAATGTTTTTTTTGTTGGACTTGTTTGTATTTTTCAAAGTTGAAATTGTTGAATTTGTTGATGTTTTTCAATATTGATGTTTTTTAATTTGTTGATGATTTTAAACATTGAGTTTGTGGTTGAATTTGTTGGTGTTATCAAGGTTTCTTTTTTTAACTTGTTTGTATTTTTAAAAGTTAAAGTTGTTGTTTAATTTGTTGGTGTTATTAAATATTGAGGTAGTTGAATTTGATAGTGATTTTCAATATTGAGGTTATTGTTGAATTTGTTGGTTTTATGAATGGTTCTTTTTGAACGTTTTTGTTTTTTTCAATGCTAATGTTGTTGAATTTGTTGGTGATTTTCAAAATTGAGTTTGTTGTTGAATTTGTTGGTGTTATCAATGTTTTTTTTGTTGAACTTGTCTGTATTTTTAAAAGTTGAGGATGTTTTTGAATTTGTTGGTGTTTTTCAATGTTGAGGTTGTTGTTGAATTTATTGGTGTTTTTCAATTTTTATTTTGTTGAATTAGTTGGTGATTTTCAATATTGAGTTTGTTGTTCAATTAGTTAGTGTTATTAATGTTTTTTTTTTAATTTGTTTGTTGTTGAATTTGTTGGTGGTTTTCAAAGTTTAGGTCGTTGAATTTGTTAGTGATTTTCAACATTAAGCTTATTGTTGAATTTGTTGGTGTCATAAATGGTTTTTTTAATAACTTTTTTGTGTTTTTCAAAGTTGAAGTTGTTGCGAATTTGTTGGCGATATTCAGTGTTGAGGTTGTTGAATTTGTTGGCGTTTTTCAATGTTGAGGTTGTTGTTGAATTTGTTGGCGTTTTTCAATATTAAGGTTGTTGTTGAATTTGTTGGTGTTATGAATGATTTTTTTCAACTTTTTTGTGTTTCACAAATTTGAGGTTGTTGCGAATTTGTCGGTGATATTCAGCATTAAGGTTGACGAATTTGTTGGTGATTTTCAATATTGAGGTTGTTGTTGAATTTGTTGGCGTATTTCAATGTTGAGGTTGTTCTTGAATTTGTTGGTGTGTTTCAATGTTGAGGTTGTTGTTGAATTTGTTGGTGTTTTTCAGTGATGAGGTTGTTGTTGAATTTGTTGGTGTTATGAATGGTTTTTTTTGAACTTTTTTGTTTTTTTCAATGCTAATGTTGTTGAATTTGTTGGTGATTTTCAAAATTGAGTTTGTTGTTGAATTTGTTGGTGTTATCAATGTTTTTTTTGTTGAACTTGTTTGTATTTTTAAAAGTTGAGGTTGTTTTTGAATTTGTTGGTGTTTTTCAATGTTGTGGTTGTTATTGAATTTATTGGTGTTTTTCAATTTTTATTTTTTTGAAATTGTTGGTGATTTACAATATTGAGTTTGTTGTTCAATTAGTTAGTGTTATTAATTTTTTTTTTTGAATTTGTTTGTTGTTGAATTTGTTGGTGTTTTTCAAAGTTTAGGTCGTTGAATTTGTTGGTGATTTTCAATATTAAGCTAATTGTTGAATTTGTTGGTGTCAGGAATGGTTTTTTTAAAAACTTTTTTGTGTTTTTCAAAGTTGAAGTTGTTGTGAATTTGTTGGTGATATTCATTGTTGAGGTTGTTGAATTTGTTGGTGATTTTCAATATTGAGGATGTTGTTGAATTTGTTGGCGTTTTTCAATGTTGAGATTGTTGTTGAATTTGTTGACGTTTTTCAATATTAAGGTTGATGTTGAATTTGTTGGTGTTATGAATGATTTTTTTCAACTTTTTTGTGTTTTACAAATTTGAGGATGTTGCGAATTTGTCGGTGATATTCAGCGTTAAGGTTGTTGAATTTGTTGGTGATTTTCAATATTGAGGTTGTTGTTGAATTTGTTGGCGTATTTCAATGTTGAGGTTGTTCTTGAATTTGTTGGTGTTTTTCAATGTTGAGGTTGTTGTTGAATTTGCTGGTGTTATCAATGGTTTTTTTTAAAAACTTTTTTGTGTTTTTCATCGTTAAGGTTGTTGCTGAATTTGTTGGTCATACTCAGTGTTGAGTTTGTTGAATCTGTTGGCGTTTTTCAATATTGATGTTGTTGTTGAATTTGTTGGCGTTTTTCAATGTTGAGGTTGTTGATGCATTTGTTGGTGTTATCAATGTGGAGGTCGATGAATTTGTTGGTGATTTTCAGTCTAGAGGTTGTTTTTGAATTTGTTGGTGTTATCAATGGGTTTTTTTGAATTTTTTTCTGTTTTTCAAAGTTGAGGTTGTTGATGAATTTGTTGGTGATAAACAGTGTTGAGGTTGTTGAATTTTTTGGTGATTTTCAATATTGAGGTTCTCGTTGAATTTGTTGGCGTTTTTCAAAGCTGAGGTTGTTGAATTTTGTTGGTGATTTTCAATATTGTGGTTGTTGTTGAATTTTTGGTGTTATTAATGTTATTTTTTGAACTTTTTTGTATTTTTCAATGTTGAGGTTGTTGTTGAATATTTTCTTTTATATCATTGTTGAGGTTGTTCTTGAATTTGCTGATGTTTTTCAATGTTGAGGTTGTTGTTGAATTTGTTGGTGTTATCAATGTAATTTTTTCAATGGTGAGGTTTTTGTTGAATTTTTTGGTCTTTCCATTGTTGAGATGGTTGTTAAATTTGTTGGTGTTTTTCAATGTTGAGGTTGTTGCATTTGTTGGTGATTCTCAACATTGAGGATGTAGTTGAATTTGTTGGTGTTGTCAATGTTTATTTTGTTGAACTTTTTTGCAGTTTTAAAATGTGAGGTTGTTGCTGAATTTTTTATCCTTTTTCAATGTTGAGGTTGTTGTTGAATTTGTTTTGTGTTTTTCAATGTTGAGGTTGTTCTTGAATTTATTCGTGTTTTTCAATGTTGATGTTGTTGAATTTGTTGGTGATTTTCAATGTTTTTTTTCGTTGAACTTGTATGTATTTTTAAAAGTTGAGGTTGTTGTTGAATTTGTTGCTGTTTTCCAAAGTTTAGGTCAAAGTTTTTTGTATTTTTCAAAGTGGAAGTTGTTGTTGAATGTGTTGGTGTTTTTCCATGTCGAGGTTGTTGTTGAATGTGTTGGTGTTTTTCAATGTTGAGGTTGTAGTTGAATTTGTTGGTGCTTTTCAATGTTGAGATTGTTGTTGAATCTGTTGGTGATTTTCAATATTGAGGTTGTTGAATTTGTTGGTGATTTTCAATATTGAGGTTGTTGTTGAATTTGTCGGTGTTTTTCATTGCTGAGGTTGTTGTTGCATTTGTTGCTGATTTTCAATATTGAGGTTGTTGTTGAATTTATTGGTGTTATCAATGTTTAATTCGTTGAACTTTTGTGTACTTTTAAAAGTTGAGGTTGATTTTGAATTTGTTGGTGTTTTTCATTGTTGAGATTGTTGTTGAAATTGTTGGCGTTTTACAAAGTTGAGGTTGTTGTTGAATTTGTTGGTGTTATGAATGTTTTTTTTTTGAACTTTTTTGTTTTTTTCAATGCTAATGTTGTTGAATTTGTTGGTGATTTTCAAAATTGAGTTTGTTGTTGAATTTGTTGGTGTTATCAATGTTGAGGTGGTTGTTGAAGTTAGTTTGTTGTTGAATTTGTTTGTTTTTTTCAATGCTGAGTTTCTTGTTGAATTTGTTGGTGTTATCTATGGGTTTTTTTGTACTTTTTTGTGTTTTTCAATGTTGAGGTTGTTGATGAATTTGTTGGTGATAAACAGTGTTGAGGTTGTTGAATTTTTTGGTGATTTTCAATATTGAGGTTCTCGTTGAATTTGTTGGCATTTTTCAAAGTTGAGGTTGTTGAATTTTGTTGGTGATTTTCAATATTGAGTTTGTTGTTGAATTTGTTGGTGTTTTTCAATGTTGAGGTTGTTGTTGAATTTACTGGTGTTTTTCAATGTTGAGGTTGTTGTTGAAATTGTTGCTGTTATCAATGTTGAGGTTGTTTTTGAATTAATTGCTGTTTTTCTATGTTGATCTAGTTGAATTTGTTGGTGATTTTCAATGTTGAGGTTGTTGTTGAATTGGATAGTGTCATCAATGTTTATTTTGTTGATCTTGTTTGTATTTTTAAAAGATGTGGTTGTTGTTAAATTTATTGGTGTTATCAATGTTTATATTGTTGAACTTTTCTTACTTTTAAAAGTTGAGGTTGTTGTTTAATTTGTTGGTGTTTTTCAATGTATAAGTTGTTGTTGAATTTGTTGGTGTCATGAATGGCTTTTTTCTTAACTTTTTCATGTTTTTCAAAGTGGAGGTTGTTGCTGGATCTGTTGGTGATATTCAGTGTTGAGGTTGTCTAATTTGTTGGTGATTTTCAATTTTGAGGTTGTTGTTGAATTTGTTGATGTTTTTCAATGTTGAGGTTGTTGTTGAATTTGTTGGTGTTATCAGTGTTATTTTTTGAACTTTTTTGTATTTTTCATTGTTGAGGTTGTTGCTGAATTTGTTGGTATTTTTCAATGCTGCGGTTGTTGTTGCATTTTTTGGTGTTTTTCATTGAAGAGGTTGTTGTTGAATTTTTTCGTTTTTTTCATTGTTGAGATTGTTGTTGAATTTGTTGTCGTTTTTCATTGTTCAGGTTGTTGTTGAATTTGTTGGTGATTTTCAGTGTTGAGTTTGTTGAATTTGTTGGTGATTTTAAATGCTGAGGTTGTTATTGAATTTGTTGCTGTTATCAATGTTATTTTTTACACTTTTTTATATTATTCAATTTTAAGGTTGTTGTTGGATTTTTTGGTGTTTTTCATTGTGGAGGTTGTTTTTGAATTTGTTGGTGTTTTTCAATGTTGAGGTTGTTGTTGAATTTGTTTGTGTTTTTCATAGTTGAGGTTGTTGTTGAATTTGCTGGTGTTATCAATGTTTTTTGTTGAACTTGTTTGTATTTTAAATAGTTGAGGTTCTGGTTGAATTTGTTGGTGATTTTCAATATTGAGTTTTGTTCAATCTGATGGTGTTATCAATGTTTTTTTAAAAATTTGTTTTTATTTTTAAAAGTTGAGGTTGTTGTTGAATTTGTTGGTGTTTTTCAAAGTTTAGGTTGCTGAATTTGTTGGTGATTTTCAATATTAAGCTTGTTGTTCAATTTGTTGGTGTCATGAATGGTTTTATTTTAACTTTTTTGTGTTTTTCAAAGTTGAAGTTGTTGAGAATTTGTTGGTGATATTCAGTGTTGAGGTTGTTGAATTTTTTGGTGATTTTCAATATTGAGGATGTTGTTGAATTTGTTGGCGTTTTTCAATGTTGAGGTTGTTGTTGAGATTGTTAGTGTTTTTCAATGTTGACGTTGTTGTTGAATTTGTTGGTGTTTTTCATTGTTGAGGTTGTTGTAGAATTTGTTGGTGTTATCAATGTTTTTTGTTGAACTTGTGTGTATTTTTAAAAGGTAAGGTTGTTGTTGAAGTGGTTAGTGTTTTTCAATGTTGAGGTTGTTTAATTTGTTGGTGACTTTCAAAGTTGAGGTTGTTGCTGAATTTATTGGTGTTATCAATGTTTATTTTGTTGAACTTTTGTGTACTTTTAAAAGTTGAGGTTGATTTTGAATTTGTTTGTGTTTTTCATTGTTGAGGTTGTTGTTGAAATTGTTGGCGTTTTACAAAGTTGAGGTTGTTGTTGAATTTGATGGTCTTTTTCAATGTTGAGGTTGTTGTTGAATTTGTTGATGTTTTTTATTATTGAGGTTTTTGTTGAATTTGTTGGTGTTATCAATGTTTTTTTTGTTGGACTTGTTTGTATTTTTCAAAGCTGAAGTTGTTGAATTTGTTGATGTTTTTCAATATTGAGGTTTTTGTTGAATTTGTTGGTGTATCAATGTTATTTTTTGTACTTTTTTGTATTTTTAAAAGATGAGTTTGTTGAATTTGTTGATGTTTTTAAATGTTGATGTTTTTTAATTTGTTGGTGATTTTCAACATTGAGTTTGTGGTTGAATTTGTTGGTGTTTTCTAGGTTTTTTTTTGAACTTGTTTGTATTTTTAAAAGTTAAAGTTGTTGTTTAATTTGTTCGTGTTGTTAAATATTGAGGTAGTTGAATTTGTTAGAGATTTTCAATATTGAGGTTGTTGTTGAATTTGTTGGTGTTATGAATGGTTTTTTTTGAACTTTTTTGTTTTTTTCAATGCTAATGTTGTTGAATTTGTTGGTGATTTTCAAAATTGAGTTTGTTGTTGAATTTGTTGGTGTTATCAATGTTTTTTTTGTTGAACTTGTTTGTATTTTTAAAAGTTGAGGTTGTTTTTGAATTTGTTGGTGTTTTTCAATGTTGAGGTTGTTATTGAATTTATTGGTGTTTTTCAATTTTTATTTTGTTGAATTTGTTGGTGATTTACAATATTGAGTTTGTTGTTCAATTAGTTAGTGTTATTAATATTTCTTTTTTGAATTTGTTTGTTGCTGAATTTGTTGGTGTTTTTCAAAGTTTAGGTCGTTGAATTTGTTGGTGATTTTCAATATTATGCTAATTGTTGAATTTGTTGGTGTCATGAATGTTTTTTTTTTAAAGTTTTTTGCGTTTTTAAAAGTTGAAGTTGTTTGAATTTGTTGGTGATATTCAAAGTTGAGGACGTTGAATTTGTTGGTGAATTTCAATATTGACGTTGTTGTTGAATTTGCTGGTGTTATCAATGGTTTTTTTTTAAACTTTTTTGTGTTTTTCAACGTTAAGGTTGTTGCTGAATTTGTTGGTGATACTCAGTGTTGAGGTTGTTGAATCTGTTGGTGTTTTTCAATATTGATGTTGTTGTTGAATTTGTTGGCGTTTTTCAATGTTGAGGTTGTTGTTGAATTTGTTGGTGTTATCAATGTTGAGGTCATTGAATTTGTTGGTGATTTTCAATCTAGAGGTTGTTTTTGAATTTGTTGCTGTTATCAATGGGTTTTTTTGAACTTTTTTGTTTTTTTCAAAGTTGAGGTTGTTGATGAATTTGTTGGTGATAAACAGTGTTGAGGTTGTTGAATTTTTTGGTGATTTTCAATATTGAGGTTCTCGTTGACTTTGTTGGCATTTTTCAAAGTTGAGGTTGTTGAATTTTGTTGGTGATTTTCAATATTGAGGTTGTGTTGAATTTGTTGGTGTTATTAATGTTATTTATTGAACTTTTTTGTATTTTTCAATGTTGAGGTTGTTGTTGAATATTTTCTTTTATATCATTGTTGAGGTTGTTCTTGAATTTGTTGGTGTTATCAATGGGTTTTTTTGAACTTTTTTGTGTTTTTCAAAGTTGAGGTTGTTGATGAATTTGTTGGTGATAAACAGTGTTGAGGTTGTTGAATTTTTTGGTGATTTTCAATATTGAGGTTCTCTTTGAATTTGTTGGCATTTTTCAAATTTGAGGTTGTTGAATTTTGTTGGTGATTTTCAATATTGAGGTTGTTGTTGAATTTGTTGGTGTTATTAATGTTATTTTTTGAACTTCTTTGTATTTTTCAATATTGAGGTTGTTGTTGAATTTGTTGGTGTTATTCAATGGTGAGGTTTTTGTTGAATTTTTTGGTCTTTCCATTGTTGAGTTGGTTGTTAAATTTGTTGGTGTTTTTCAATGTTGAGGTTGTTGCATTTGTTGGTGATTTTCAACATTGAGGATGTAGTTGAATTTGCTGGTGTTGTCACTGTTTATTTTGTTGAACTTTTTTGCAGTTTTAAAATGTGAGGTTGTTGCTGAATTTTGTATTCTTTTTCAATGTTGAGGTTGTTGTTGAATTTGTTTTGTGTTTTTCAATGTTGAGGTTGTTCTTGAATTTATTCGTGTTTTTCAATGTTGATGTTGGTGAATTTGTTGGTGATTTTCAATATTGAGTTTGTTGTTGAATTTCTTGGTGTTATCAATGTTTTTTTTCGTTGAACTTGTATGTATTTTTAAAAGTTGAGGTTGTTGTTGAATTTGTTTCTGTTTATCAAAGTTTAGTTCAAAGTTTTTTGTATTTTTCAAAGTGGAAGTTGTTGTTGAATGTGTTGGTGTTTTTCCATGTCGAGGTTGTTGTTGAATGTGTTGGTGTTTTTCAATGTTGAGGTTGTAGTTGAATTTGTTGGTGCTTTTCAATGTTGAGATTGTTGTTGAATCTGTTGGTGATTTTCAATATTGAGGTTGTTGAATTTGTTGGTGATTTTCAATATTGAGGTTGTTGTTGAATTTGTCGGTGTTTTTCATTGTTGAGGTTGTTGTTGAATTTGTTGCTGATTTTCAATATTGAGGTTGTTGTTGAATTTATTGGTGTTATCAATGTTTATTTTGTTGAACTTTTGTGTACTTTTAAAAGTTGAGGTTGATTTTGAATTTGTTTGTGTTTTTCATTGTTGAGGTTGTTGTTGAAATTGTTGGCGTTTTACAAAGTTGAGGTTGTTGTTGAATTTGCTGGTCTTTTTCAATGTTGAGGTTGTTGAATTTGTTGGTTTTATCAATGTTTTTTTTGTTGGACTTGTTTGTATTTTTCAAAGTTGAAATTGTTGAATTTGTTGATGTTTTTCAATATTGATGTTTTTTAATTTGTTGATGATTTTAAACATTGAGTTTGTGGTTGAATTTGTTGGTGTTATCAAGGTTTCTTTTTTTAACTTGTTTGTATTTTTAAAAGTTAAAGTTGTTGTTTAATTTGTTGGTGTTATTAAATATTGAGGTAGTTGAATTTGATAGTGATTTTCAATATTGAGGTTATTGTTGAATTTGTTGGTTTTATGAATGGTTCTTTTTGAACGTTTTTGTTTTTTTCAATGCTAATGTTGTTGAATTTGTTGGTGATTTTCAAAATTGAGTTTGTTGTTGAATTTGTTGGTGTTATCAATGTTTTTTTTGTTGAACTTGTCTGTATTTTTAAAAGTTGAGGATGTTTTTGAATTTGTTGGTGTTTTTCAATGTTGAGGTTGTTGTTGAATTTATTGGTGTTTTTCAATTTTTATTTTGTTGAATTAGTTGGTGATTTTCAATATTGAGTTTGTTGTTCAATTAGTTAGTGTTATTAATGTTTTTTTTTTAATTTGTTTGTTGTTGAATTTGTTGGTGGTTTTCAAAGTTTAGGTCGTTGAATTTGTTAGTGATTTTCAACATTAAGCTTATTGTTGAATTTGTTGGTGTCATAAATGGTTTTTTTAATAACTTTTTTGTGTTTTTCAAAGTTGAAGTTGTTGCGAATTTGTTGGCGATATTCAGTGTTGAGGTTGTTGAATTTGTTGGCGTTTTTCAATGTTGAGGTTGTTGTTGAATTTGTTGGCGTTTTTCAATATTAAGGTTGTTGTTGAATTTGTTGGTGTTATGAATGATTTTTTTCAACTTTTTTGTGTTTCACAAATTTGAGGTTGTTGCGAATTTGTCGGTGATATTCAGCATTAAGGTTGACGAATTTGTTGGTGATTTTCAATATTGAGGTTGTTGTTGAATTTGTTGGCGTATTTCAATGTTGAGGTTGTTCTTGAATTTGTTGGTGTGTTTCAATGTTGAGGTTGTTGTTGAATTTGTTGGTGTTTTTCAGTGATGAGGTTGTTGTTGAATTTGTTGGTGATTTTCAAAGTTGAGGACGTTGAATTTGCTTGTGAATTTCAATATTGACGTTGTTGTTGAATTTGCTGGTGTTATCAATGGTTTTTTTAAAAACTTTTTAGTGTTTTTCAACGTTAAGGTTGTTGCTGAAGTTGTTGGTGATACTCAGTGTTG
The DNA here is from genome assembly GCF_964194155.1 of Cetorhinus maximus. Lineage (NCBI taxonomy): Eukaryota > Metazoa > Chordata > Chondrichthyes > Lamniformes > Cetorhinidae > Cetorhinus > Cetorhinus maximus. The sequence continues at coordinate 12,366 of NW_027597543.1, read as the reverse complement.
AGGTTGTTGAATCTGTTGGTGTTTTTCAATATTGATGTTGTTGTTGAATTTGTTGGCGTTTTTCAATGTTGAGGTTGTTGTTGAATTTGTTGGTGTTTTTCAATGTTGACGTTGTTGTTGAGTTTGTTGGTGTTTTTCATTGTTGAGGTTGTTGTTGAATTTGTTGATGTTATCAATGTTTTTTGTTGAACTTGTGTGTATTTTTTAATGTTAAGTTTGTTGTTGAGGTTGTTGGTGTTTTTCAATGTTGAGGTTGTTTAATTTGTTGGTGATTTTCAAAGTTGAGGTTTTTGCTGAATTCATTGATGTTATCAATGTTTATTTTGTTGAACTTTTTTGTACTTTTAAAAGTTGAGGTTGATTTTGAATTTGTTGGTGTTTTTCATTGTTGAGGTTGTTGTTGAAATTGTTGGCGTTTTAAAAAGTTGAGGTTGTTGTTGAATTTGCTGGTGTTTTTCAATGTTGAGGTTGTTGTTGAATTTGTTGATGTTTTTCATTGTTGAGGTTGTTGTTGAATTTGTTGATGTTATCAATGTTTTTTGTTGAACTTTTTTGTATTTTTCAATGTTGAGGTTGTTGTTGAAATTGTTGGCGTTATCAATGTTTTTTTTGTTGGACTTGTTGGTATTTTTCAAAGTTGAAGTTGTTGTTGAATTTGTTGATGTTTTTCAATATTGTGGTTATTGTTGAATTTGTTGGTGTATCAATGCTATTATTTGAACTTTTTTGTATTTTTAAAAGATGAGGTTATTGAATTTGATGATGTTTTTAAATGTTGATGTTTTTGAATTTGTTGGTGATTGACTTTGTTGTTGAATTTGTTGTTGAATTAACATTGAAAAACAGCAATAACTTCAACAACCACCTCAAAATTAATAACACCAACAAATTCAACAACAAACTCAATTTTGAAAATCACCAACAAATTCAACAACATTAGCATTGAAAAAACAAAAAAGTTCAAAAAAAACCATTCATAACACCAACAAATTCAACAACAACCTCAATATTGAAAATCACCAACAAAATCAACAACATTGACTTTGTTGTTGAATTTGTTGGTGTTATCAAAGTTTTTTTTTGAACTTGTTTGTATTTTTAATAGTTGAAGTTGTTGTTTAACTTGTTGGTGTTTTTAAATATTGCTAATGTTGTTGAATGAGTTGGTAATTTTCAAAATTGAGTTTGTCGTTGAATTTGTTGGTGTTATCAATGTTGAGGTGGTTGTTGAAGTTATTGCTGTTTTTCAAAATTAATGTTGTTGAATTTGTTGGTGATTTTCAATATTGAGTTTGTTGTTGAATTTGTTGGTTTTTTTCAATGTTAAGGTTGTTGTTGAATTTGTTGGAGTTATCAATGCTTTTTTTGTTGAACTAGTTTGTATTTTTAAAAGTTGAGTTTGTTGTTGAATTTGTCGTTGTTTTTCAATGTTGAGGTTGTTGTTGAATTTATTGGTGTTTTTCAATGTTTATGTTGTTGAATTTGTTGGTGATTTTCAATATTGAGTTTGATGTTCAGTTAGTTAGTCTTATTAATGTTTTTTTTTTTAATTTGTTTTTATTTTTAAAAGTTGTTTGTTGTTGAATTTGTTGGTGTTTTTCATAGTTTATGTCGTTGAATTTGTTGGTGATTTTCAATATTAAGCTTATTGTTGAATTTGTTGGTGTCATGAATGGTTTTTTAAACTTTTTTGTGTTTTTCAAAGTTGAAGTTGTTGCAAATTTGTTGGTGATATTCAGTGTTGAGGTTGTTGAATTTGTTGGTGCTTTTCAATATTGGGGATGTTGTTGAATTTATTGGCTTTTTTCAATGTTGAGGTTGTTGTTGAGATTGTTGGTGATTTTCAATGTTGACATTGTTGTTGAATTTGTTGGTGTTTTTCATTGTTGAGGTTGTTGTTGAATTTTGTGGTGTTATCAATGTTTTTTGTTTAACATGTTTGTATTTTTAGAAGTTAAGGATGTTGTTGAATTTGTTGGTGTTTTTCCATGTTGAGGTTGTTGAATTTGTTGGTGATATTCAAAGTTGAGGTTGTTGCTGAATGTATTGGTGTTATCAATGTTTATTTTGTTGAACTTTTTTGTACTTTTAAAAGTTGAGGTTGTTGTTGAATTTGTTGGCGTTTTTCAATTTTGAGGCTGTTGCTTAATTTTTTGGTGTTCTTCATTGTTGAGGTTGTTTTTGAATTTGTTGGTGTTATCAATGTTCTTTTTTCAACTTTTTTGTACTTTTAAAAGTTGAGTTTGTTATTGAATTTGTTTGTTTTTTTCAATGATGACGTTGTTGTTGAATTGAATGGTATGTTTCAATGTTGAGTTTCTTGTTGAATTTGTTGGTGTTATCAATGTTTTTTTGCTGAACTTGTTTGTATTTTTAAAAGTTGAGGTTGTGGTTGAATTTGTTGGTGTTTTGCAAAGTTGAGGTCGGGGAATTTGTTGGTGATTTTCAATCTAGAGGTTGTTTTTGAATTTGTTGGTGTTATCAATGGGTTTTTTTGAACTTTTATGTGTTTTTCAAAGTTGAGGTTGTTGATGAATTTGTTGGTGATATTCAGTGTTGAGGTTGTTGAATTTTTTGGTGATTTTCAATATTGAGGGTCTCGTTGAATTTGTTGGCATTTTTCAAAGTTGAGGTGGTTGAATTTTGTTGGTGATTTTCAATATTGAGGTTGTTTTTGAATTTGTTGGTGTTATTAATGTTATTTTTTGAACTTTTTTGTATTTTTCAATGTTGAGGTTGTTGTTGAATATTTTCTTTTATGTCATTGTTGAGGTTGTTGTTGAATTTGTTGTTGTTTTTCAATGGTGAGGTTTTTGTTGAATTTTTTGGTCTTTCCATTGTTGAGTTGGTTGTTAAATTTGTTGGTGTTTTTCAATGTTGAAATTGTTGCATTTGTTGGTGATTTTCAACATTGAGGATGTTGAATTTGTTGGTGGTGTCAATGTTTATTTTGTTGAACTTTTTTGCAGTTTAAAAATGTGAGGTTGTTGCTGAATTTTTTATTCTTTTTCAATGTTGAGGTTGTTGTTGAATTTGTTTTGTGTTTTTCAATGTTGAGGTTGTTCTTGAATTTATTCGTGTTTTTCAATGTTGATGTTGTTGAATTTGTTGGTGAATTTCAATATTGAGTTTGATGTTGAATTTCTTGGTGTTATCAATGTTTTTTTTCGTTGAACTTGTATGTATTTTTAAAAGTTGAGGTTGTTGTTGAATTTGTTGGTGTTATGAATGGATTTTTTTGAACTTTTTTGTTTTTTTCAATGCTAATGTTGTTGAATCTGTTGGTGATTTTCAAAATTGAGTATGTTTTTGAATTTTTTGGTGTTATCAATGTTGAGGTTGTTGGTGAATTTATTGATGTTTTTCATTGTTAATGTTGTTGAATTTGTTGGTGATTTTCAATATTGAGTTTGTTGTTCAATTATTTAGTGTTATTTTTTTTTTTGAATTTGTTTGTATTTTTTAAAGTAGTTTGTTGTTGAATTTGTTGGTGTTTTTCAAAGTTTAGTTCGTTCAATTTGTTGGTGATTTTCAATATTAAGCTTATTGTTGAATTTGTTGGTGTCATGAATGTTTTTTTTTAAACTTTCTTGTGTTTTTCAAAGTTGAAGTTGTTGCGAATTTGTTGGTGATATTCAGTGTTGAGGTTGTTGAATTTGTTGGTGATTTTTAATATTGAGGATGTTGTTGAATTTGTTGGCGTTTTTCAATATGAAGGTTGTTGTTGAAATTGCTGGTGTTATCAATGGTTTTTTTTTAAAACTTTTTTGTGTTTTTCAACGTTAAGGTTGTTGCGGAATTTGTTGGTGATATTCAGTGTTGAGGTTGTTGAATCTGTTGGTGTTTTTAAATATTGATGTTGTTGTTGAATTTGTTGGCGTTTTTCAATGTTGAGGTTATTGTTGAATTTGTTGTTGTTTTTCAATTTTGACGTTGTTGTTGAATTTGTTGGTTTTTCATTGTTGAGGTTGTTGTTGAATTTGTTGGTGTTATCAATGTTTTTTGTTGAACTTGTCTGTATTTTTTAAAGTTAAGGTTGTTGTTGAAGTGGTTGGTGTTTTTCAATGTTGAGGTTGTTGTTGAAATTGTTGGCGTTTTACAAAGTTGAGGTTGTTGTTGAATTTGCTGGTGTTTTTCGTTGTTGAGGTTGTTGTTGAATTTGTTGATGTTTTTCAATATTGAGGTTATTGTTGAATTTGTTGGTGTATCAATGTTATTTTTTGAACTTTTTTGTATTTTTAAAAGATGAGGTTGTTGAATTTGTTGATGTTTTTAAATGTTGATGTTTTTGAATTTGCTGGTGATTTTCAACATTGAGTTTGTTGTTGAATTTGTTGGTGTTAACAATGTTTTTTTTTTGAACTTGTTTGTATTTTTAAAAGTTGGAGTTGTTGTTTAATTTGTTGGTGTTTTTAAATATTGAGGTAGTAGAATTTGTTATGATTTTCAATATTGAGGTTGTTGTTGAATTTGTTGTTGTTTTGAATGGTTTCTTTTGAACTTGTTTGTTTTTTTCAATGCTAATGTTGTTGAATTTGTTGGTAATTTTCAAAATTGAGTTTGTTTTTGAATTTGTTGGTGTTATCAGTGTTGAGGTTGTTGTTGAATTTATTGATGTTTTTCAATGTTAATGTTGTTGAATTTGTTGGTGATTTTCAATATTGAGTTTGTTGTTCAATTAGTTATTGTTATGTTTTTTTTTGAATTTGTTTGTGATTTCATAGTTTTTTTTGTTGAACTTGTTTGTATTTTTAAAAGTTGAGGTTGTTGCTGAATTTGATGGTGTTTTTCAATGTTGAGGTTGTTGTTGAATTTATAGGTGTTTTTCAATGTTTATGTTGTTGAATTAGTTGGTGATTTTCAATATTGAGTTTGTTGTTCAATTAGTTATTGTTATGTTTTTTTTTAATTTGTTTGTATTTTTAAAAGTTGTTTGTTGTTGAATTTGTTGGTGTTTTTCAAAGTTTTGGTCGTTGAATTTGTTGGTGATTTTCAATATTAAGCTTATTATTGAATTTGTTGGTTTGATGAATGGTTTTTTTTTATTCTTTTTTGTGTTTTTCAAAGTTGAAGTTGTTCCGAATTTGTTGGTGATATTCAGTGCGGAGGTTGTTGTTGAATTTGATGGCGTTTTTCAATATTAAGGTTGTTGTTGAATTTGTTGGTGTTATGAATGTTTCTTTTCAACTTTTTTGTGTTTTTCAATTTGAGGTTATTGCGAATTTGTCGGTGATATTCAGCGTTAAGGTTGTTGAATTTGTTGGTGATTTTCAATATTGAGGTTGTTGTTGAATTTGTTTGCGTTTTCCAATGTTGAGGTTGTTGTTGAATTTGTTGGTGCTTTTCAATGGTGAGGTTTTTGTTGAATTTGTTGGTGTTTTCATTGTTGAGGTTGTTGTTAAATTTGATGTTGTTTTTCAATGTTGAGGTTGTTGTAGAATTTGTTGGTGTTTTTCAAAGATGAGGTCGTTGAATTTGTTGGTGATTTTCAATATAGAGGTTGTTGCTGAATTTTTGGTGTTATCAATGGGTTTTTTTGAACATTTTTGTATTTTTCAAAGTTGAGGTTGTTGATGAATTTGTTGGTGATATACACTGTTGAGGTTGTTGAATTTTTTGGTGATTTTCAATATTGAGGTTCTCGTTGAATTTGTTGGCATTTTTCAATGTTGAGGTTGTTGAATTTTGTTGGTGATTTTCAATATTGAGGTTGTTGTTGAATTTGTTGGTGTTATTAATGTTATTTTTTGAACTTTTTTGTATTTTTCAATGTTGAGGTTGTTGTTGAATATGTTCTTTTATATCATTGTTGAGGTTGTTCTTGAATTTGTTGATGTTTTTCAATGTTGAGGTTGTTGTTGAATTTGTTGGTGTTATTCAATTGTGAGGTTTTTGTTGAATTTTTTGGTCTTTCCATTGTTGAGTTGGTTGTTAAATTTGTTGGTGTTTTTCAATGTTGAGGTTGTTGCATTTGTTGGTGATTTTCAACATTGAGGATATAGTTGAATTTGCTGATGTTGTCACTGTTTATTTTGTTGAACTTTTTTGCAGTTTTAAAATGTGAGGTTGTTGCTGAATTTTTTATTCATTTTCAATGTTAAGGTTGTTGTTGAATTTGTTTTGTGTTTTTCAATGTTGAGGTTGTTTTTGAATTTATTCGTGTTTTCCAATGTTGATGTTGTTGAATTTGTTGGTGCTTTTCAATGTTGAGATTGTTGTTGAATCTGTTGGTGATTTTCAATATTGAGGTTGTTGAATTTGATGGTGATTTTCAATATTGAGGTTGTTGTTGAATTTGTTGGTGTTTTTCAATGTTGAGGTTGTTGTTGAATTTGTTGGTGTTATCAATGTTATTTTTTTGAACTGTGTTGTATTTTTCAAAGTTGAAGTTTTTGTTGAATTTGTTGGTGTTTTGCAATGGAGAGGGTTTTGCTGAATTTTTTGGTGTTTTAATTGTTGAGGTTGTTTTTAAATATTTTGGTGTTTTTCAATGTTGAGGTTGTTAATGAATTTGTTGCTGATTTTCAATATTGCGGTTGTAGTTGAATTTGTTGGTATTGTCAATATTCATTTTGTTGAACATTTTAGTAGTTTTAAAAGTTGAGGTTGTTGCTGAAATTTTTTTGTTGTTTTTCAATGTTGATGTTATTGTGAATTGGATAGTGTCATCAATGTTTATTTTGTTGAAATAGTTTGTAGTTTTAAAAGTTGAGTTTGTTGTTGAATTTGTTGGTGTTTTTCAATGTTGTGGTTGTTGTTGAATTTGTTGGCGTTTTTCAATGTTGATGTTGTTGAATTTGTTGGTGTTATGAATGTTTTTTTTCAATTTTTTTGTGTTTTTCAAATTTGAGGTTGTTGCGAATTTGTCGGTGATATTCAGCGTTAAGGTTGTTGAATTTGCTGGTGATTTTCAATATTGACATTGTTTTGAATTTGTTGGCGTTTTTCAATGTTGAGGTTGTTCTTGAATTTGTTGGTGTTTTTCATAGTTGAGGTTGTTGTTGAATTTGTTGGTGTTTTTCAATACTGAGGTTGTTGTTGAATTTGTTGGTGTTTTTCATAGTTGAGGTTGTCGTTGAATTTGTTGGTGTTATCAATGTTTATTTTGTTGAACTTTGTTGTAATTTTAAAAGTCGATGTTGATTTTGAATTTGGTGGTGTTTTTCATTGTTGAGGTTGTTCTTGAATTTGTTGGCGTTTTTCAATGTTGAGGTTGTTGTTGAATTTTTTGGTGTTTTTCAATGTTGAGGTTGTTGTTGAATTTGTTGGTGTTTTTCAATGTTGACGTTGTTGTTCAATTTGTTGGTGTTTTTAAATGTTGATGTTTTTGAACTTGTTTGTGATTTTCAACATTGAGTTTTTGTTGTTGAATTTGTTGGTGTTATCAAGGTTTTTTTTTTAACTTGTTTGTATTTTTAAAAGTTGAAGTTGTTGTTTAATTTGTTGGTGTTATGAATGTTTTTTTTTGAACTTTTTTGTTTTTTTTAATGCTAATGTTGTTGAATTTTTTGGTTATTTTCAAAATTGAGTTTGTTGTTGAATTTGTTGGTGTTATCAATGTTAAGGTTTTTGTTGAATTTATTGATGTTTTTCAATGTTAATGTTGTTGAATTTGTTGGTGATTTTCAATATTGAGTTTGTTGTTGAATTTGTTCGTGTTATCAATGTTTTTTTTTTGTTGAACTAGTTTGTATTTTTAAAAGTTGAGGTTGTTGTTGAATTTGTTGGTGTTTTTCAATGTTGAGGTTGTTGTTGAATTTATTGGTGTTTTTCAATGTTTATGTTGTTGAATTTGTTGGTGATTTTCAATATTGAGTTTGTTGTTCAATTAGTTAGTGTTATTAATGTTTTTTTTTGAATTTGTTTGTATTTTTAAAAGTTGTTTGTTGTTGAATTTGTTGGTGTTTTTCAAAGTTTAGGTGGTTGAATTTGATCGTGATTTTCAATATTAAGCTTATTGTTGAATTTGTTGGTTTGATGAATGGTTTTTTTTAATACTTTTTTGTGTTTTTCAAAGTTGAAGTTGTTCCGAATTTGTGGGTGATATTCAGTATTGAGGTTGTTGAATTTGATGGCGTTTTTCAATATTAAGGTTGTTGTTGAATTTGTTGGTGTTATGAATGTTTTTTTTGAACTTTTTTGTGTTTTTCAATTTGAGGTTGTTGCGAATTTGTCCGTGATATTCAGCGTTAAGGTTGTTGAATTTGTTGGTGATTTTCAATATTAAGGTTGTTGTTGAATTTGTTGGTGTTATCAATGTTATTTTTTGAAATGTTTTGTGTTTTTCAATGTTGAGGTTGTTGTTGAATTTGTTGGTGTTTTACATTGTTGAGGTTGTTGTTGAATTTGTTGGTGTTATCAATGTTTTTTTTTGTTCAACTTGTTTGTATTTTTTAAAGTTGAAGTTTTTGTTTAAGTTGTTGGTGTTTTGCAATGGAGAGGGTTTTTGTTGAATTTTTTGGTGTTTTCATTGTTGAGGTTGTATTTAAATTTGTTGGTGTTTTTCAATGTTGAGGTTGTTAATGAATTTGTTGCTGATTTTCAATATTGAGGTTGTAGTTGAATTTGTTGGTATTGTCAATATTTATTTTGTTTGAACATTTTAGTAGTTTTAAAAGTTGAGGTTGTTGCTGAAATTTTTTTATTGTTTTTCAATGTTGATGTTGTTGTGAATTGGATAGTGTCATCAATGTTTATTTTGTTGAACTAGTTGGTACTTTTAAAAGTTGAGTTTGTTGTTGAATTTGTTGGTGTTTTTCAATGTTGAGGTTGTTGTTGAATTTGTTGGTTTTACGAATGTTTTTTTTCAACTTTTTTGCGTTTTTCAAATTTGAGGTTGTTGCGAAATTGTTGGTGATATTCAGTGTTAAGGTTGTTGAATTTGTTGGTGTTTTTCAATGCTGAGGTTGTTGTTGAATTTATTGGTGTTTTTCAATGTTTATGTTGTTGAATTTGTTGGTGATTTTCAATATTGAGTGTGTTGTTCAATTTGTTAGTGTTATTAATTTTTTTTTTGAATTTGTTTTTATTTTTAAAAGTTGTTTGTTGTTGAATTTGTTGGTGTTTTTCAAAGTTTAGGTCGTTGAATTTGTTGCTGATTTTCAATATTAAGCTTATTGTTGAATTTGTTGGTTTGATGAATGGTTTTTTTTATACTTTTTTGTGTTTTTCAAAGTTGAAGTTGTTCCGAATTTATTGGTGATATTCAATTTTGAGGTTGTTGAAGTTGTTGGAGATTTTCAATATTGAGAATGTTGTTGAATTTGTTGGCGTTTTTCAATGTTGAAGTTGTTCTTCAATTTTTTTGCTGTGTTTCAATGTTGAGGTTGTTGTTGAATTTGTTGGTGTTTTTCAATGATGAGGTTGTTGTTGAATTTTTTGGTGATTTTCATAGTTGAGGTTGTTGTTGAATTTGTTGGTGTTTTTCAATGATGCGGTTGTTGTTGAATTTGTTGGTGATTTTCAAAGTTGAGGTCGTTGAATTTGTTGATGAATTTCAATATTGACGTTGTTGTTGAATTTGCTGGTGTTTTCAATGGTTTTTTTTTAAAACTTTTTAGTGTTTTTCAACTTTAAGGTTGTTGCTGAATTTGTTGGTGATATTCAGTGTTGAGGTTGTTGAATCTGTTGGTGTTTTTCAATATTGATGTTGTTGTTGAATTTCTTGGCGTTTTTCAATGTTGAGGATGTTGTTGAATTTGTTGGCGTTTATCAATGTTGACGTTGTTGAATTTGTTGGTGTTTTTCATTGTTGAGGTTGTTGTTGAATTTGTTGGTGTTATCAATGTTTTTTGTTGAATTTGTGTGTATTTGTAAAAGTTAAGGTTGTTGTTGAAGTAATTGGTGTTTATCAATGTTGAGGTTGTTTAATTTGTTGGTTATTTTCAAAGTTTAGGTTGTTGCTGAATTCATTCGTGTTATCAATGTTTATTTTGTTGAACTTTTTTGTACTTTTAAAAGTTGAGGTTGATTTTGAATTTGTTGGTGTTTTTCATTGTTGAGGTTGTTGTTGAAATTGTTGGCTTTATCAATGTTTTTTTTGTTGGTCTTGTTTGTATTTTTCAAAGTTGAAGTTGCTGTTGAATTTGTTGATGTTTTTCAATATTGAGGTTGTTGTTGAATTTATTGGTGTATCAATGTTATTTTTTGAACTTTTTTGTAATTTTAAAAGATGAGGTTGTTGAATTTGTTGATGTTTTTAAATGTTGATGTTTTTGAATTTGTTGGTGATTTTCAACATTGAGTTTGTTGTTGAATTTGTTGGTGTTATCAAGGTTTTTTTTTAAACTGGTTTGTATTTTTAAAAGTTGAAGTTGTTGTTTAATTTGTTGGTGTTATCAATGTTGAGGTAGTTGAACTTGTTGGTGATTTTCAATATTGAGGTTGTTGTTGAATTTGTTGGTGTTATGAATTTTTTTTTTGTTTTTTTCAATGCTAATGTTGTTGAATTTGTTGGTGATTTTCAAAATTGAGTTTGTTGTTGAATTTGTTGGTGTTATCAATGTTGAGGTTGTTGTTGAATTTATTGATGTTTTTCAATGTAAATGTTGTTGAATTTGTTGGTGATTTTCAATACTGAGTTTGTTGTTCAATTAGTTAGTGTTATTAATGTTTGTTTTTTGAATTTATTTGCATTTTTAAAAGTAGTTTGTTGTTGAATTTGTTGGTGTTTTTCAAAGTTTAGGTCATTGAATTTGTTGGTGATTTTCAATATTAAGCTTATTGTTGAATTTGTTGGTTTGATGAATGGTTTTTTTTAATACTTTTTTGTGTTTTTCAAAGTTGAAGTTGTTCTGAATTTGTTGGTGATATTCAGTGTTGAGGTTGTTGAATTTGTTGGGGATTTTCAATATTGAGGTTGTTGTTGAATTTGAAGGCGTTTTTCAATATTAAGGTTGTTGTTGAATTTGTTGGTGTTATGAATGTTTTTTTTCAACTTTTTTGTGTTTTTCAATTTGAGGTTGTTGCGAATTTGTCGGTGATATTCAGCGTTAAGGTTGTTGAATTTGTTGGTGATTTTCAATATTGAGTTTGTTGTTGAATTTGTTGGTGTTATCAATGTTATTTTTTGAACTGTTTTGTATTTTTCAATGTTGAGGTTGTTGTTGAATTTGTTGGTGTTTTACATTGTTGAGGTTGTTGTTGAATTTGTTGGTGTTTTTCAATGTTGAGGTTGTTGTTGAATTTGTTAGTGTTATCAATGTTTTTTTTGTACAACTTGTTTGTATTTTTCAAAGTTGAAGTTTTTGTTGAATTTGTTGGTGTTTTGCAATGGAGAGGGTTTTTGTTGAATTTTTTGGTGTTTTCATTGTTGAGGTTGTTTTTAAATTTGTTGGTGTTTTTCAATGTTGAGGTTGTTAATGAATTTGTTGCTGATTTTCAATATTGAGGTTGTAGTTGAATTTGTTGGTATTGTCAATATTTATTTTGTTGAACATTTTAGTAGTTTTAAAAGTTGAGGTTGTTGCTGAAATTTTTTTTTATTGTTTTTCAATGTTGATGTTGTTGTGAATTGGATAGTGTCATCAATGTTTATTTTGTTGAACTAGTTTGTACTTTTAAAAGTTGAGTTTGTTGTTGAATTTGTTGGTGTTTTTCAATACTGAGGTTGTTGTTGAATTTGTTGGTGTTTTTCATAGTTGAGGTTGTTGTTGAATTTATTGGTGTTTTTCAATGTTTATGTTTTTGAATTTGTTGGTGATTTTCAATATTTAGTTTGTTGTTCAATTAGTTAGTGTTATTAATGTTTTTTTTTAATTTGTTTGTATTTTTAAAAGTTGTTTGTTGTTGAATTTGTTGGGGATTTTCAATATTGAGGTTGTTGTTGAATTTGTTGGTGTTATGAATATTTTTTTTCAACTTTTTTGTGTTTTTAAATTTGATTTTGTTGTGAATTTGTCGGTGATATTCAGCGTTAAGGTTGTTGAATTTGTTGGTGATTTTCAATATTGAGGTTGTTGTTGAATTTGTTGCTGATTTTCATAGTTGAGGTTGTTGTTGAATTTGTTGGTGTTTTTCAATGATGCAGTTGTTGTTGAATTTGTTGGTGATTTTCAAAGTTGAGGTCGTTGAATTTGTTGGTGAATTTCAATATTGACGTTGTTGTTGAATTTGCTGGTGTTATCAATGGTTTTTTTTTAAAACTTTTTAGTGTTTTTCAACGTTAAGGTTGTTGCTGAATTTGTTGGTGATATTCAGTGTTGAGGTTGTTGAATCTGTTGGTGTTTTTCAATATTGATGTTGTTGTTGAATTTGTTGGCGTTTTTCAATGTTGAGTTTGTTGTTGAATTTGTTGGTGTTATCAATGTTTTTTGTTGAACTTGTGTGTATTTGTAAAAGTTAAGGTTGTTGTTGAAGTAATTGGTG
>NW_027597542.1:0-76000 GCF_964194155.1 Cetorhinus maximus | reverse complement strand
GAGGTTGTTGTTGAATTTTTTGGCGTTTTTCAATGTTGAGATTGTTGTTGAATTTGTTACTGATTTTCAATGTTGAGGTCGTTGTTGAATTGGTTGATGTTTTTCATTGTTGAGGCTGTTGTTGAATTTGTCGCTGCTTTTCAATGTTTAGGTTGCGGTTGAACTTGTTGGTGCTTTCAATGTTTTTTGTTGAACTTGTTTGTACTTTTTAATGTTGCGGTTGTTGGTGAATTTGTTGGTGTTTTACAATGTTGAGTGTGTTGCTGAATTTGTTGTTTTTTTTTCCATGTTGTGGTTGTTGTTGAATTGATTGGTGTTTTTCAAGGTTGAGGTTGTTGTTGAATTTGTTGTTGATTTTCAATGTTGAGTTTGATGTTGAATTTGTTGTTGTTATCAATGCTATTTTTTGAACTTGTTGTATTTTTCAATGTTGAGGGTGTTGTTGAATTTGTTGGTGATATTCAATATTGATGTTGTTGAATTTGTTGGTGATTTTCAATGTTGAGGTTGCTGTTGAATTTGTTGGTGTCTTTCAATATTGAGGGTGTTAGTGAATTTGTTGGCGTCTTTCAATGTTGAGGTTGTTATTGAATTTGTTGGTGATTTTCAATGTTGAGCTTGTTGTTGAATTTGTAGGTTTTTTCAATTTTGATGTTGTTGTTGAATATGTTGGTGTTTTTCAATGTTGTGGTTGATGTTGAATTTGTTGGTGATTTTTTGTTGTTGATTTTCAATATTGAGGTTGTTGTTGAATTTTTTGGCGTTTTTCAAAGTTGAGATTGTTGTTGAATTTGTTACTGATTTTCAATGTTGAGGTCGTTGTTGAATTTGTTGGTGTTTTTCATTGTTGAGGTTGTTGTTGAATTTGTCGCTGTTTTTCAATGTTGAGGTTGTTGTTGAACTTGTTGGTGTTATCAAGGTTTTTTGTTGAACTTGTTTGTACTTTTTAATGTTGCGGTTGTTGGTCAATTTGTTGATGTTTTATAATGTTGAGTTTGTTGTTGAATTTGTTGGGTTTTTTTCCATGTTGTCGTTGTTGTTGAATTTATTGGTGTTATTCAATGTTGAGGTTGTTGTTGAATTTGTTCTTGATTTTCAATGTTGAGTTTGATGTTGAATTCGTTGTTGTTATCAATGCTATTTTTTGAACTTTTTGTTTTTTTCAATGTTGAGGTTGTTGTTGAATTTGTTGATGTTATCAATTTCATTTTTTGAACGTTTTCGTATTACTTAATGTTGGGGTTGTTGTTTAATTTGATGTTGTTATCCATGTTTTTTTTGAACTTTTCTCTTCCTTTAAAAGTTGAGGTTGTTGTTGAATTTGTTAGTATTTTTCAATGTTGCGGTTGTTGAATTTTTTGTGTTTTTCATTGTTGAGGTTGTTGTTGAATTTGTTGCTGTTTTTCATTGTTGAGGTTGCTGTTGAATTTGTTGGTGATTTTCAATATTGATGTTGTTGAATTTGTTGGTGATTTTCAATGTTGAGGTTGTTGTTGAATTTCTTGGTGTTATCAATGTTTTTATTGAACTTTTTCTCTACTTTTAAAAGTTGAGGTTGTTGTTGAATTTGTTGGCGTTTTTCAATGTTGAGGTTGTTGTTGAATTTGTTGCTGATTTTCAATGTTGAGGTCGTTGTTGAACTTTTTGGTGTCTTACAATGTTGAGGTTGTTGTTGAATTTCTTGGTGTTATCAATGTTTTTATTGAACTTTTTCTCTTTTTTTAAAAGTTGAGGTTGTTGTTGAATTTGTTGGTGATTTTCAATGTTGTGGTTGATGTTGAATTTGTTGCTGATTTTTTGTTGGTGATTTTCAATATTGAGGTTGTTGTTGAATTTGTTGGCGTTTTTCAACTTTGAGGTTGTTGTTGAATTTGTTGGTGTTATCAATGTTATTTTTTGAACTATTTTGTATTTTTCAATATTGCGTTTGTTTTTGAATTTGTTGGCGTTTTTCAATGTTGAGGTTGTTGTTGAATTTGTTGGTGATATTCAATAATGATGTTGTTGAATTTCTTGGTGATTTTCAATGTTGAGGTTGTTGTTGAATTTATTGGTGTTTTTCAATGTTGATGTTGTTGAATTTGTTGCTGATTTTCAATGTTGAGTTTGTTGTTCAATTTGTTGGTTTTATCAATGTTTATTTTTTTGAATTTGCTTGTATTTTTAAAAGTTGTTTGTTGTTGAATTTGTTGGTATTTTTCAAAGTTTAGGTCGTTGGATTTGTTGGTGATTTTGAATATTAAGCTTATTGTTGAATTTGTTGGCGTCACAAATGAATCTTATTTAACTTTTTTGAGTTTTTCAAAGTTGAAGTTGTTGCGAATTTGTTGGTGATATTCAGTGTTGAGGTTGTTGAATTTGTTGGTGATTTTCAATATTTAGGATGTTGTTGAATTTGTTGGCTTTTTTCAATTTTGAGGTTGTTGTTGAGATTGTTGGTGTTTTTCAATGTTGAGGTTGTTCAATTTGTTGGTGATTTTCAAAGTTGAGGTTGTTGCTGAATTCATTGGTGTTATCAGTGTTCATTTTGTTGAACTTTTTTGTACTTTTAAAAAATGAGGTTGATTTTGAATTTGTTGGTGTTTTTCATTGTTGAGTTTTTTGGTGAAATTGCTGGCGTTTTACAAAGTTGAGGTTGCTGTTGAATTTGCTGGCGTTTTTCAATGTTGAGTTTGTTCTTGAATTTGTTGGTGTTTTTCATTGTTGAGGTTGTTGTTGAATTTGTCGGTGTTATCAATGTTTTTTTTTTGTTGAACTTGTTTGTATTTTTTAAAGTGGAAGTTGTTGTTGAATTTGTTGGTGTTTTTCAATATTAAGGTTGTTGTTGAATTTGTTGGTGTTTTTCATTGTTGACGTTGTTGTTGAATTTGTTGGTGTTATCAATGTTAATTGTTGAACTTGTTTGTATTTTTATAAGTTAAGGTTGTTGTTGAATTTACTCGTGTTATCAATGTTTTTTGTTGAATTTGTTTGTATTTTTAAAAGTTACGGCTGTTGTTGAGTTTGTTGGTGTTTTTCAATGTTGAGATTGTTGAATTTTTTGGTGATATTCAAAGTTCAGGTTTTTGCTGAATGTATTGGTGTTATCAATGTTTATTTTGTTGAACTTTTTTGTACTTTTTATAGTTGAGGTTGTTGTTGAATTGAATGGTATGTTTCAATGTTGAGGTTGTTGTTCAATTTGTTGGTGTTATCAATGTTTTTTTTAATTTGTTTGTATTTTTTAAGTTGTTTGTTGTAGAATTTGTTGGTGTTTTTCAAAGTTTAGGTAGTTGAATTTGTTGGTGATTTTCAATATTAAGCTTATTGTTGAATTTGTTGGTGTCATGAATGGTTTTTTTTTAATTTTTTTGTGTTTTTCAAAGTTGAAGTTGTTGCGAATTTATTGGTGATATTCAGTGTTGAGGTTATTGAATTTGTTGGTGATTTTCAATATTGAGGATGTTGTTGAATTTGTTGGCGTTTCTCAATGTTGAGGTTGCTGTTGAGATTGTTTGTGTATTTCAATGTTGAGGTTGTTGTTCAATTTGTTGGTGTTTTTCATTGTTAAGGTTGTTGTTGAATTTGTTTGTGTTATCAATGTTTTTTGTTGAACTTGTTTGTACTTTTTAAAAGTTACGGTTGTTGTTGAATTTGTTGGTGTTTTTCAATGTTGAGGTTGTTGCATTTGTTGGTGATATTCAAAGTTGAGGTTGTTGATGAATGTATTGGTGTTATCAATGTTTATTTTGTTGAACTTTTTTGCACTTTTAAAAGTTGAGGTTGGTTTTGAATTTGTTGGTGTTTTTCATTGTTGAGGTTGTCGTTGAAATTGTTGGCGTTTTTCAATGTTGAGGCTGTTGTTGAATTTTTTGGTGTTTTTCATTGTTGAGGTTGTTGTTGAATTTGTTGGTGTTATCAAAGTTCTTTTTTCAACTTTTTTGTACTTTTAAAAGTTGAGGTTGTTTATGAATTTGTTGTTTTTTTTCAATGTTGACGTTGTTGTTGAATTGGATGGAATGTTTCAAAGTTGAGTTTGTTGTTGAATTTGTTGGTGTTATCAATGTTTTTTTTGATGAACTTGTTTGTATTTTTAAAAGTTGAGGTTGTTGTTGAATTTGTTGGTGTTTTTCAATGTTGAGGTTGTTGTTGAATTTATTGCTGTTTTTCAATATTGATGTTGTTGAATTTGTTGGTGATTTTCAATATTGAGTTTGATGTTCAATTAGTTAGTGTTATAAATTTTTTTTTTTTGAAATTGTTTGTATTTTTAAAATTTGTTTGTTGTTGAATTTGTTGGTGTTTTTCAAAGTTTAGGTCGTTGAATTTGTTGTTTGATTTTCAATATTAAGCTTATTGTTGAATTTGTTTGTTGTCATGATGGTTTTTTTTAAACTTTTTTGTGTTTTCCAAAGTTGAAGTTGTTGCGAATTTGTTGGTGATATTCAGTGTTGAGGTTGTTGAATTTGTTGGTGATTTTCAATATTGAGGATCTTGTTGAATTTGTGAATTTGTTGGCATTTTCCAATGTTGAGGTTGTTGTTGAGATTGTTGGTGATTTTCAATGTTGACGTTGTTGTTGAATTTGTTGGTGATTTTCAATGTTGACGTTGTTGTTGAATTTGTTGGAGCTTTTCAACATTGAGTTTGTTGTTGAATTTGTTGGTGTTATCAATGTTGAGGTTGTTGTTGAATTTATTGATGTTTTTCAATGTTAATGTTGTTGAATTTGTTGGTGGTTTTCAATATTGAGTTTGTTGTTGAACTTGTTGGTGTTATCAATTTTTTTTTGTTGAACTTGTTTGTATTTTTAAATGTTGAGGGTGTTGTTGAAGTTATTGATGTTTTTCAATGTTGATGTTGTTGAATTTGTTGGTGATTTTCAATACTGAGTTTGTTGTTCAATTAGTTAGTGTTATCAATGTTTATTTTATGAAGTTGTTTGTATGTTTAAAAGTTGTTTGTTGTTGAATTTGTTGGTGTTTTTCAAAGTTTAGGTCGTTGAATTTGTTGTTGATTTTCAATATTAAGCTTATTGTTGAATTTGTTTGTTGTCATGATGGTTTTTTTTAAACTTTTTTGTGTATTTCAAAGTTGAAGTTGTTGCGAATTTGTTGGTGATATTCAGTGTTGAGGTTGTTGAATTTGTTGGTGATTTTCCATATTGAGTTTGTTGTTGAATTTGTTGGTGTTATCAATTTTTTTTTGTTGAACTTATTTGTATTTCCACAAGTTGAGGATGTTTTTGAATTTGTTGGTGTTTTTCAATGTTGAGGATGTTGTTGAATTAATTCGTGTTTTTCAATGTTGATGTTGATGAATTTGTTGGTGGTTTTCAATATTGAGTTTGTTGTTGAATTTCTTGGTGTTATCAATGTTTTTTTTTTGTTTTACTTGTATGTATTTTTAAAAGTAGAGGTTGCTGTTGAATTGGTTGGTGGTTTTCAATATTAAGCTTGTTGTTGAATTTGTTGGTTGCATGAATGGTTTTTTAAAAATCTTTTTGGTGTTTTTCAAAGTTGAGGTGGTTGCGAATTGGCTGGTGGTATTCAGTGTTGAGGTTGTTGAATTTGTTGCTTATTTTCAATATTCAGGATGTTGTTGAATTTGTTGGCGTTTTTCAATTTTGAGGTTGTTGATGAGTTTGTTGGTGTTTTTCAATGTTGAGCTTGTTGTTGAATTTGTTGGTGTTTTTCAATGTTGAGGTTGTTGTTAAATTTGTTGTTGTTTTTCATTGTTGAGGTTGTTGTTGAATTTGTTGGTGTTATGAATGTTTTTTGTTCAACTTGTTTGTATTTTTAAAAGTTAAGGTTTCTGCTGAATTTGTTGGTGTTTTTCAATGTTGAGGTTGTTGTTGAGATTGTTGGTGATTTTCAATGTTGACGTTGTTGTTGAATTTGTTTGTGCTTTTCAATGTTGATGTTGTTGTTGAATTTGTTGGTGTTTTTCAACGTTGAGGTTGTTGAATTTGTTGGTGATTTTCAATATTGAGTTTGTTATTCAATTTGTTGGTGTTATTTTTTTAAAGTTGTTTGTTGTTGTATTTGTTGGTGTTTTTCAAAGTTTAGATCGTTGGATTTGTTGGTTATTTTCAATATTAAGCTTATTGTTGAATTTGTTGGTGTCATGAATAGTTTTATAAAAACTTTTTTCTGTTTTTCAAAGTTGAAGTTGTTGCGAATTTGTCGGTGATATTCAGTGTTGAGGTTGTTGAATTTGTTGTTGATTTTCAATATTGAGGATGTTGTTGAATTTGTTGGCGTTTTACAATGTTGAGGTTGTTGTTGAGATTGTATGTGTTTTTAAATGTTGAGGTTGTTGTTGAATTTGTTGGTGATTTTCAACATTGCGTTTGTTGTTGAATTTTTTGGTGTTATCAATGTTGATTTTGTTGTTGAATTTATTGATGTTTTTCAATGCTAATGTTGTTGAACTTGTTGGTGGTTTTCAATATTGAGTTTGTTGTTGAATTTGTTGGTGTTATCAATGTTTATTTTGTTGAACTTGTTTGTATTTATTAATGTTGAGGTTGTTCTTGAATTTATTGATGTTTTTCAATGTTGATGTTGATGAATTTGTTGGTGATTTTCAATATTGAGTTTGTTGTTCAATTAGTTAGTGTTATCAATGTTTATTTTATGAAGTTGTTTGTATTTTTAAAAGTTGTTTGTTGTTGAATTTGTTGGTGTTTTTCAAAGTTTAGGTCGTTGAATTTGTGGATGATTTTCAATATTAAGCTTATTCTTGAATTTGTTGGTGTCATGATGGTGTTTTATTAACTTTTTTGTGCTTTTCAAAGTTGAAGTTGTTGCGAATTTGTTGGTGATATTAAGTGTTGAGGTTGTTGAATTTGTTGGTGATTTTCAATGTTGTTGAACTTGTTGGTGTTATCAATGTTATTTTATGAACTTTTTTGTATTTTTGAAAGTGGAAGTTGTTGTTGAATTTGTTGGTGTTTTTCCATGTCGAGGTTGTCGTTGAATTTGTTGGTGATTTTCAATATTGAGGTTGTTGAATGTGTTGGTGTTTTTCAATGTTGAGGTTGCAGTTGAATTTGTTGGTGCTTTTCAATGTAGAGGTTGTTGTTGAATTTGTTGGTGATTTTCAATATTGAGGTTGTTGAATTTGTTGGTGATTTTCAATATTGCGGTTGTTGTTGAATTTGTTGATGTTTTTCAATGTTGAGGTTGTTGTTGAATGTGTTGGTGTTATCAATGATTTTTTTGTTCAACTTGTTTGTATTTTTTAAAGTTGAAGTTTTTGTTGAATTAGTTGGTGTTTTTCAATATTAAGGTTGTTGTTGCATTTGTTGGTGTTATGAATGTTTTTTTACAACTTTTTTGTGTTTTTCAAAGTGGAGGTTGTTGGGAATTTGTCGGTGATATTCAGCGTTAAGGTTGTTGAATTTGTTGGTGATTTTCAATATTGAGGTTTTTGTTGAATTTGTTGTCGTTTTTCAATGATGAGGTTGTTCTTGAATTTGTTGGTGTGTTTCAGTGTTGAGGTTGTTGTTGAATTTGTTGGTGTTTATCAATGATGAGGTTGTGGTTGAATTTGTTGGTGTTTTTCATAGTTGAGGTTGTTGTTGAATTTGTTGGTGTTGTCAATGTTTATTTTGTTGAACTTTTTTGTAATTTTAAAAGTTGATGTTGATTTTGAATTTGTTGGTGTTTTTCATTTGGAGGTTGTTTTTGAATTTGTTGACGTTTTTCAATGTTGAGGCTGTTGTTGAATTTTTTGGTGTTTTTCATTGTTGAGGTCGTTGTTGAATTTGTTGATGTTATCAATGTTCTTTTTTCAACTTTTTTGTACTTTTAAAAGTTGAGGTTGTTTTTGAATTTGTTGTTTTTTTTTCAATGTTGACGTTGTTGTTGAATTGGATGGTATGTTTCAACGTTGAGTTTGTTGTTGAATTTGTTGGTGTCATCAATGTTTTTTTTTTGAACTTGTTTGTATATTTAAAAGTTGAGGTTGTTGTTGAATTTGTTAGTGTTTTTCAATGTTGATGTTGTTGAATTTGTTGGTGATTTTCAATGTTGAGGTTGTTGTTGAATTTATTGCTGTTTTTCAATGTTGATGTTGTTGAATTTGTTGGTGATTTTCAATATTGAGTTTGATGTTCAATTAGTGAGTGTTATCAATGTTTTTTTTTGAATTAGTTTGTATTTTTAAAATTTGTTTGTTGTTGAATTTGTTGGTGTTTTTCAAAGTTCAGGTCGTTGAATTTGTTGGTGATTTTCAATATTAAGCTTATTGTTGAATTTGTTGGTGTCATGATGGTTTTTTTTAAACTTTTTTGTGTTTTCCAAAGTTGAAGTTGTTGCGAATTTGATGGTGATATTCAGTGTTGAGGTTGTTGAATTTGTTGGTGATTTTCAATATTGAGGATCTTGTTGAATTTGTTGGCATTTTCCAATGTTGAGGTTGTTGTTGAGATTGTTGGTGATTTTCAATGTTGACGTTGTTGTTGAATTTGTTGGTGATTTTCAATGTTAACGTTGTTGTTGAATTTGTTAGTGTTTTTCAACGTTGAGGTTGTTGAATTTGTTGGTGATTTTCAATATTGAGTTTGTTATTCAATTTGTTGGTGTTATTTTTTTTTGAATTTTTTTTAAAGTTGTTTGTTGTTGCATTTGTTGGTGTTTATCAAAGTTTAGATCGTTGGATTTGTTGGTTATTTTCAACATTAAGCTTATTGTTGAATTTGTTGGTGTCATGAATGGTTTTTTAAAAGCTTTTTTCTGTTTTTCAAAGTTGAAGTTGTTGGGAATTTGTTCGTGATATTCAGTGTTGAGGTTGTTGAATTTGTTGTTGATTTTCAATATTGAGGATGTTGTTGAATTTGTTGGCGTTTTTCAATGTTGAGGTTGTTGTTGAGATTGTTGGTGTTTTTAAATGTTGAGGTTGTTGTTGAATTTGTTGATGATTTTCAACATTGAGTTTGTTGTTGAATTTGTTGGTTTTATCAATGTTGAGGTTGTGGTTGAATTTATTGATGTTTTTCAATGTTCATGTTTTTGAATTTGTTGGTGATTTTCAATATTGAGTTTGTTGTTCAATTAGTTAGTGTTACCAATGTTTATTTCATGTAGTTGTTTGTATTTTTAAAAGTTGTTTGTTGTTGAATTTGTTGGTGTTTTTCAAAGTTTAGGTCGTTGAATTTGTTGATGATTTTCAATATTAAGCTTATTCTTGAATTTGTTGGTGTCATGATGGTGTTTTATTAACTTTTTTGTCCTTTTCAAAGTTGATGTTGTTGCGAATTTGTTGGTGATATTAAGTGTTGAGGTTGTTGAATTTGTTGGTGATTTTCAATATTGAGCTTGTTGTTGAATTTGTTGGTGTTATCAATGTTTTTTTGTTGAACTTGTTTGTATTTCTAAAAGTTGAGGTTGTTTTTGAATTTGTTGGTGTTTTTCAATGTTGAGGATGTTGTTGAATTTATTGGTGTTTTTCAATGTTGATGTTTATGAATCTGTTGGTGGTTTTCAATATTTAGTTTGTTGTTGAATTTCTTGGTGTTATCAATGTTTTTTTTTTGTCTTACTTAAATGTATTTTTAAAAGTAGAGGTTGCTGTTGAATTGGTTGGTGGTTTTCAATATTAAGCTTGTTGTTGAATTTGTTGGTTGCATGAATGTTTTTTAAAAAATCTTCTTGGTGTTTTTCAAAGTTGACGTGGTTGCGAATTTGTTGGTGCTATTCAGTGTTGAGGTGATTGCGAATTTGTTGCTTATTTTCAATATTCAGGATGTTGTTGAATTTGTTGGCGTTTTTCAATTTTGAGGTTGTTGATGAGTTTGTTGGTGTTTTTCAATGTTGAGGTTGTTGTTGAATTTGTTGGTGTTTTTCAATGTTGTGGTTGTTGTTGAATTTGTTGTTGTTTTTCATTGTTGAGGTTGTTGTTGAATTTGTTGGTGTTATAAATGTTTTTTGTTCAACTTGTTTGTATTTTTAAAAGTTAAGGTTTTTGCTGAATTTGTTGGTGTTTTTCAATGTTGAAGTTGTTGAATTTGTTGGTGATATTCAAAGTTGTGGTTGTTGCTGAATATATTGGTGTTATCAATGTTTATTTTGTTGAACTTATTTGTACTTTTAAAAGTTGAGGTTGTTGTTGAATTTGTTTTGTGTTTTTCAATGTTGAGGTTGATGTTGAATTTATTGGTATTTTTCAATGTTGATGTTGTTGAATTTGTTGGTGATTTTCAATATTGAGTTTGTTGTTGAATTTCTTGGTGTTAACAATGTTTTTGTTCGTTGAACTTGTATGTATTTTTAAAGTTGAGGTTCTTGTTGAATTTGTTGCTGTTTTTCAAAGTTTAGGTCGCTGAATTTGTTGGTGATTTTCAATATTAATCTTGTTGTTGAATTTGTTTGTTTTCATGAATGCCTTTTTTAAAAACTTTTTTGTGTTTTGCAAAGTTGAGGTTGTTACGAATTTGTTGGTGCTCTAAAGTGTTGAGGTTGTTGAATTTGTTGCTGATTTTCAATATTCAGGATGTTGATGAATTTATTGGCGTTTTTCAATATTGAAGTTGTTATTGAATTTTTTGGTGCTGTTCATTGTTGAGGTTGTTGTTGGATTTGTAGGGTTTGTCAATGGTTTTTTTTTAACTTTGTTGTGTTTTTCAAAGTTGAGGTTGTTGCTGAATTTATTGGTGTTATCACTGTTTATTTTGTTGAACTTTTTTGTACTTTTAAACGTTGAGGTTGATTTTGAATGTTGTGGTGCTTTTCATTGTTGAGGTTGTTGTTGAATTTGTTGGTGCTTTTCAATGTTGAGGTTGTTATTGAATTTTTTGGTGATGTTTATTGTTGAGGTTGGTGTTGAATTTGTAGGGTTTGTCAATGGTTTTTTTTGAATTTTGTTGTGTTTTTCAAAGTTGAGGTTGTTGCTGAATTTATTGGTGTTATCACTGTTTATTTTGTTGAACTTTTTTGTAATTTTAAACGCTGAGGTTGATTTTGAATGTTTTGGTGTTTTTCATTGTTGAGGTTGTTGTTGAATTTGTTGGCGTTTTTCAATGTTGAGGTTGTTGTTGCATTTGTTGGTGTTTTTCAATGGTGAGGTTTTTGTTGAATTTGTTGGTGTTTTCATTGTTGAGGTTGTTGTTAAATTTGATGTTGTTCTTCAATGTTGAGGTTGTTGTTGAATTTGATGGTGTTATCCAGGTTCTTTTTTCAACTTTTTTGTACTTTTAAAAGTTGAGGTTGTTGTTGCATTTGTTGGTGATTTTCAATGTTCAGGTTGTTGTTGAATTTGTTTGTGATTTTCAATATTAAGGTTGTTGTTGAATTTGTTGGTGTTATCAATGGCATTTTCTGAACTTTTTTATGTTGTTCAAAGTTGAGGTTGTTGCTGAAATTATTGGTGTTATCAATTATCTATTTTGTTGAACTTTTTTGAACTTTTAAAAGTTGAAGTTGATTTTGAATTTGTTGGTGTTTTTCATTGTTGAGGTTGTTGTTGAATTTTTTGGTGATTTTAAATGTTGAGGGTGTTGTTGAATTGGACAGTGTCATCAATGTTTATTTTGTTGAACTTGTTTGTATTTTTAAATGTTGTGGTTGTTGTTGAATTTATTGGTGTTATCACTGTTCATTTTGTTGAACTTTTTTGTACTTTTAAATGTTGAGGTTGTTGTTTAATTTGTTGGTGTTTTTCAACGTTGACGTCGTTGATTATATTGGTGATTTTCAATATTGAGGTTGTTGTTGAATTTGTTGTTTTTTTCAATGTTGATGTTGTTGAATTTGTTGGAGTTATCAATGTTTTCTGTTGAACTGTTTTGTGTTTTTCAATGTTCAGGTTGTTGAATTTGCTGGTGATTTTCAATATTGAGGTTGTTGATCAATTTGTTGGTGTTATCAACGTTTATTTTGTTGAACTTTTTTGTACTTTTAAAAGTTGATGTTGTTGATGAAATTGTTTGCGTTTTCAATATTGAGGTTGTTGTTGAAATTGTTGGCGTTTTTCAATGATGAGGTTGTAGTTGAATTTGTTCATGTTTTTTAATGTTGAGGTTGTTGTTGAATTTGTTGGTGATTTTAAATATTGGGGTTGTTGTTGAATTTGTTGGTGTTATAAATGTTATTTTTTGAACTGTTTTGTATTTTTCAATGTTCAAGTTGTTGTTGAATTTGTTGGTGCTTTTCAATGTTGAGGTTGTAGTTGAATTTGTTGGTGATTTTCAATATTGGGGTTGTTGTTGAATTTGTTGGTGATTTTAAATATTGGGGTTGTTGTTGAATTTGTTGGTGTTATAAATGTTATTTTTTGAACTGTTTTGTATTTTTCAATGTTCAAGTTGTTGTTGAATTTGTTGGTGCTTTTCAATGTTGAGGTTGTAGTTGAATTTGTTGGTGATTTTCAATATTGGGGTTGTTGTTGAATTTGCTGATGATTTTCAATATTGAGTTTGTTTTTGAATTTGTTGGTGTTTTTCAATGTTGAGGTTGTTGTTGAATTTGTTGGTGATTTTAAATATTGGGGTTGTTGTTGAATTTGTTGGTGTTATAAATGTTATTTTTTGAACTGTTTTGTATTTTTCAATGTTCAAGTTGTTGTTGAATTTGTTGGTTCTTTTCAATGTTGAGGTTGTAGTTGAATTTGTCGGTGATTTTCAATATTGGGGTTGTTGTTGAATTTGCTGATGATTTTCAATATTGAGTTTGTTTTTGAATTTGTTGGTGTTTTCAATATTGAGGTTGTTGATGAATTTGTTGGTGTTATCACCGTTTATTTTGTTGAACTTTTTGGTACTTTTAATAGTTGAGTTTGTTGTTGAAATTGTTTGGATTTTCAATATTGAGGTTGTTATTGAAATTGTTGGTGATTTTCAATGTTGAGGTTGTTGTTAAACTTGTTGGTTTTATCAATGTTATTTTTCGAACTTTTTAGTATTTTTCAAAGTTGAAGTTGTTGTTGAATTTGTTGGTATTTTTCTATGTTGAGTTTGTTGTTGAATTTGTTGATGTTTTTCAATGTTGAGGTTGTTGTTGAATTTGTTGGTGTTATCAATGTTATTTTTTGAACTGTTTTGTATTTTTCAATGTTGTAGTTGTTGTTGAATTTGTTGGTATTTTTCAAAGTTGCGATTGTTGTTCAAATTTTTGGTGCTTTTCATTTTTGAGGTTGTTGTTGGATTTGTGGATGTTTTTCAATGTTGATGTTGTTGTTGAATTTGTTGGTCTATTTCAATGTTGAAGTTGTTGTTGAATTTGTTGGTGTTTTTCATTGTTGATGATGTTGTTGAATCTGTTGGTTTTATCAATTTTTTTGTTGAACTTGTTTGTATTTTGAAACGTTGAGGATGTTGTTGAATCTGTTGGTGTTTTTGAAAGTTGTGGTCGTTGAATTGGTTGGTTATTATCAATATTGCTGTTGCTGTTGAATTTGTAGGGGTTTAAATAGGTTTTTTCTATCTTTTTTGTGTTTTTCAAAGTTGAGGTTTTCGCTGAATTTATTGATGTTATCAATGTTTATTTTGTTGAACTTTTTTGTACTTTTAAACGTTGAGGTAGATTTTGAATGTTTTGGTGTTTTTCATTGCTGAGGTTGTTGTTGAGTTTGTTGGCGGTTTTCAATGTTGAGGTTGTTGTTGAATTTTTTGGTGCTATTCATTGTTGAGGTTGTTGTAGAATTTGTAGGGGTTGTCAATGGTTTTTTTTGAACTTTTTGTGTTTTTCAAAGTTGAGCTTGTTGCTGAATTTATTGATGTTATCAATGTTATTTTTTGAACATTTTTTGTATTTTTCAAAGTGGAAGTTGTTGTAGAATTTGTTGGTATTTTTCAATGTTGAGGTTGTAGTTGTATTTGTCGGTGATTTTCAATGTTGAAGTTGTTGTTGAATTTGTTGGTGATTTTCAATATTGGGGTTGTTGTTGAATTTGTTGGTGTTATCAATGTTATTTTTTGAACTGTTTTGTATTTTTCAATGTTGAAGTTGTTGTTGAATTTGTTCGTGCTTTTCAATGTTGAGGTTGTAGTTGAATTTGTTGGTGATTTTCAATGTTGACGTTGTTGTTGAATTTGTTGGTGCTTTTCAATGTTGACGTTGTTGTTGAATTTGTTAGTGTTTTTCAACGTTGAGTTTGTTGAATTTGTTGCTGATTTTCAATATGAGTTTGTTGTTCAATTTGTTGGTGTTATTTTTTTTTTGAATTTTTTTTTTAAAGATGTTTGTTGTTGTATTTGTTCGTGTTTTTCAAAGTTGAGATCGTTGGATTTGTTGGTTATTTTCAATATTAAGCTTATTGTTGAATTTGTTGGTGTCATGAATGGTTTTTTAAAAACTTTTTTCTGTTTTTCAAAGTTGAAGTTGTTGCGAATTTGTTGGTGATATTCAGTGTTGAGGTTGTTGAATTTTATTGTTGATTTTCAATATTGAGGATGTTGTTGAACTTGTTGGCGTTTTTCAATGTTGAGGTTGTTGTTGAATTTGTTGGTGATTTTCAACATTGAGTTTGTTGTTGAATTTGTTGGTGTTATCAATGCTGAGGTTGTTGTTGAATTTATTGATGTTTTTCAATGTTAATGTTGTTGAACTTGTTGGTGGTTTTCAATATTGAGTTTGTTGTTGAATTTGTTGGTGTTATCAATGTTTTTTTTTGTTGAACTTGTTTGTATCTTTAAATGTTGAGGTTGTTTTTGAATTTATTGATGTTTTTCAATGTTGATGTTGTTGAATTTGTTGGTGATTTTCAATATTGAGTTTGTTGTTCAATTAGGTAGTGTTATCAATGTTTATTTTATGAAGTTGTTTCTATTTTAAAAAGTTGTTTGTTGTTGAATTTGTTGGTGTTTTTCAAAGTTTAGGTCGTTGAATTTGTTGATGATTTTCAATATTAAGCTTATTCTTGAAATTGTTGGTGCCATGATGGTGTTTTTTAAACTTATTTGTGCTTTTCAAAGTTGAAGTTGTTGCGAATTTGTAGGTGATATTAAGTGTTGAGGTTGTTGAATTTGTTGGTGATTTTCAATTTTGAGTTTGTTGTTGAATTTGTTGGCGTTATGTATTTTTTTTTGTTGAACTTGTTTGTATTTCTAAAAGTTGAGGTTGTTTTTGAATTTGTTGGTGTTTTTCAATGTTGAGGATGTTGTTGAATTTATTGGTGTTTTTCAATGTTGATGTTGATGAATTTGTTGGTGGTTTTCAACATTGAGTTTGTTGTTGAATTTCTTGGTGTTATCAATGTTTTTTTTTGTTTTATTGTACATATTTTTAAACGTAGAGGTTGCTGTTGAATTGGTTGGTGGTTTTCAATATTAAGCTTGTTGTTGAATTTGTTGCTTGAAAGAATTGTTTTTTAAAAATCTTTTTGGTGTTTTTCAAAGTTGAGTTGGTTGCAAATTTGTTGGTGCTATTCAGTGTTGAGGTTGTTGAATTTGTTGCTTATTTTCAATATTCAGGATGTTGTTGAATTTGTTGGCGTTTTTCAATTTTGATGTTGTTGATGAGTTTGTTTGTGTTTTTCAATGTTGAGGTTGTTGTTGAATTTGTTGGTGTTTTTCAATGTTGAGGTTGTTGTTGAATTTGTTGTTGTTTTTCATTGTTGAGGTGGTTGTTCAATTTGTTGGTGTTATGAATGTTTTTTGTTCAACTTGTTCGTATTTTTAAAAGTTAAGGTTTTTGTTGAATTTGTTGGTGTTTTTCAATGTTGAAGTTGTTGAATTTGTTGGTGATATTCAAAGTTGTGGTTGTTGCTGAATATATTGGTGTTATCAATGTTTATTTTGTTAAACATTTTTGAACTTTTAAATGTTGAGGTTGTTGTTTAATTTGTTGGTGTTTTTCTACGTTGAGGCCGTTGAATTTGTTGATGATTTTAAATATTGAGGTTGTTGTTGAATTTGTTGGTGTTTTTCAACGTTGGTGTTGTTGAATTTGTTCGTGTTATCAATGGTTTATTTTGAACAGTTTTTTGTTTTTCAATGTTGAGGCTGTTGAATTTGCTGGTGAATTTCAATATTGAGGTTGTTGATGAATTTGTTGGAGTTATCAACGTTTATTTTGTTGAACTTTTTTGTACTTTTAAAAGTTGAGGTTGTTGTTGAAATTGTTTGGATTTTCAATATTGAGGTTGTTGTTGCAATTGTTGGCTTTTTTCAATGTTTTTGAACTTGTTGGTGTTATCAATGTTATTTTTTGAACTTTTTTGTATTTTTCAAAGTGGAAGTTGTTGTTGAATTTGTTGTTGTTTTTCCATGTCGAGGTTGCAGTTGAATTCGTTGGTGCTTTTCAATGTAGAGGTTGTTGTTGAATTTGTTGGTGATTTTCAATATTAAGGTTGTTGAATTTGTTGGTGATTTTCAATATTGAGGTTGTTGTTGAATTTGTTGCTGTTTTTCAATGTTGAGGTTGTTGTTGAATTTGTATGCAATTTTCAATATTGAGGTTGTTGTTGAATTTGTTGGTGTTATCAATGTTATTTTTTGAACTGTTTTGTATTTTTCAATGCTGAGGTTGTTGTTGAATGTGTTGGTGTTATCAATGATTTTATTGTTCAACTTGTTTGTATTTTTTAAAGTTGAAGTTTTTATTGAATTTGTTCGTGCTTTTCAATGTTGAGGTTGTAGTTGAATTTGTTGGTGATTTTCAATGTTGACGTTGTTGTTGAATTTGTTGGTGCTTTTCAATGTTGACGTTGTTGTTGAATTTGTTGGTGTTTTTCAATGTTGACGTTGTTGTTGAATTTTTTAGTGTTTTTCAACGTTGAGGTTGTTGAATTTGTTGGTGATTTTCAATATTGAGTTTGTTGTTCAATTTGTTGGTGTTATTTTTTTTTGAATTTTTTTTTTTAAAGTTGTTTGTTGTTGTATTTGTTGGTGTTTTTCAAAGTTTAGATCGTTGGATTTGTTGGTTATTTTCAATATTAAGCATATTGTTGAATTTGTTGGTGTCATGAATGGTTTTTTAAAAACTTTTTTCTGTTTTTCAAAGTTGAAGTTGTTGCAAATTTGTTGGTGATATTCAATGTTGAGGTTGTTGAATTTGTTGGTGATTTTCAATATTGAGGATGTTGTTCAATTTGATGGCGTTTTTCAATGTTGAGGTTGTTGTTGAGATTGTGGGTGTTTTTAAATGTTGAGGTTGTTGTTGAATTTGTTGGTGATTTTCAACATTGAGTTTGTTGTTGAATTTGTTGGTGTTATCAATGTTGAGGTTGTTGTTGAATTTATTGATGTTTTTCAATGTTAATGTTGTTGAATTTGTTGGTGGTTTTCTATATTGAGTTTGTTGTTGAATTTGTTGGTGTAATCAATGCTTTTTTTTTGAACTTGGTGTATTTTTAAATGTTGAGGTTGTTGTTGAATTGATTGGTGTTTTTCAATGTTGATGTTGATGAATTTGATGGTGGTTTTCAATATTGAGTTTGTTGTTGAATTTCTTGGTGTTATCAATGTTTTTTTTTGTTTTGCTTGTACGTATTTTTAAAAGTAGTGGTTGCTGTTGAATTGGTTGGTGGTTTTCAATATTAAGCTTGTTGTTGAATTTGTTGGTTGCATGAATGGTTTTTTAAAAATCTTTTTGGTGTTTTTCAAAGTTGAGGTGGTTGCGAATGTGTTGGTGCTATTCAGTGTTGAGGTTGTTGAATGTGTTGCTTATTTTCAATATTCAGGATGTTGTTGAATTTGTTGGCGCTTTTCAATTTTGAGGTTGTTGATGAGTTTGTTGGTGTTTTTCAATGTTAAGGTTGTTGTTGAATTTGTTGTTGATTTTCAATATTGAGGATGTTGTTGAATTTGTTGGCGTTTTTCAATGTTGAGGTTGTTGTTGAGATTGTTGGTGTTTTTAAATGTTGTGGTTGTTGTTGAATTTGATGTTGATTTTCAACATTGAGTTTGTTGTTGAATTTGTTGGTGTTATCAATTTTGAGGTTGTTGTTGAATTTTTTATGTTTTTCAGTGTTAATGTTGTTGAATTTGTTGGTGGTTTACAATATTGAGTTTGTTGTTGAATTTGTTGTTGTTATCAATGTTTTTTTTCGTTGAACTTGTTTGTATTTTTTAATGTTGAGGTTGTTGTTGAATTTATTGATGTTTTTCTATGTTGATGTTGTTGAATTTGTTGGTGATTTTCAATATTGAGTTTGTTGTTCAATTAGTTAGTGTTATCAATGTTTATTTTATGAAGTTCTTTGTATTTTTAAAAGTTGTTTGTTGTTGAATTTGTTCGTGTTTTTCAAAGTAAAGGTCGTTGAATTTGTTGATGATTTTCAATATTAAGCTTATTCTTGAATTTGTTTATGTCATGATGGTGTTTTTTTTAACTTTTTTGTGCTTTTCAAAGTTGAAGTTGTTGCGAATTTGTTGGTGATATTAAGTGTTGAGGTTGTTGAATTTGTTGGTGATTTTCAATATTGAGTTTGTTGTTGAATTTGTGGGTGTTATCAATGTTTTTTTTTTGTTGAACTTGTTTGTATTTCTAAAAGTTGAGGTTGTTTTTTGAATTTGTTGGTGTTTTTCAATGTTGAGGATGTTGTTGAATTTATTGGTGTTTTTCAGTGTTGATGTTGATGAATTTGTTGGTGGTTTTCAATATTGAGTTTGTTGTTGAATTTCTTGGTGTTGTCAATGTTTTTTTTTTGTTTTACTTGTACGTATTTCTAAAATTAGAGGTTGCTGTTGAATTGGTTGGTGGTTTTCAATATTAAGCTTGTTGTTGAATTTGTTGGTTGCATTAATGGTTTTTTAAAAATCTTTTTGGTTTTTTTCAAAGTTGAGGTAGTTGCGAATTTGTTGGTGCTATTCAGTGTTGAGGGTGTTGAATTTGTTGCTTATTTTCAATATTCAGGATGTTGTTGAATTTGTTGGCGTTTTTCTATTTTGAGGTTGTTGACGAGTTTGTTGGTGTTTTTCAATGTTGAGGTTGTTGTTGAATTTGTTGGTGTTTTTCAATGTTGAGGTTGTTGTTTAATTTGCTGGTGATTTTCAATATTGAGGTTGTTGATGAATTTGTTGGCGTTATCAACGTTTATTTTGTTGAACTTTTTTGTACTTTTAAAAGTTGATGTTGTTGTTGAAATTGTTTGGATTTTCAATATTGAGGTTCATGTTGAAATTGTTGGCGTTTTTCAATGTTGTTGAACTTGTTGGTGTTATCAATGTTATTTTTTGAACTTTTTTGTATTTTTCAAAGTGGAAGTTGTTGTTGAATTTGTTGGTGTTTTTCCATTTCGAGGTTGTCGTTGAATTTGTTGGTGTTTTTCAAGGTTGAGGTTGTTGTTAATTTTTTGGATTTTTTTCATTGTTCAGGTTGTTGATGAATTTGCTGGCGTTTTTCAAAGATGATGTTGTTGTTGAATTTGTTGGTGTTATGAATGTTTTTTTTCAACTTTTTTGTGTTTTTCAAAGTTGAGCTTGTTACGAAATTGTCGGTGATATTCAGCGTTAAGGTTGTTGAATTTGTTGGTGACTTTCAATATTGATTTTGTTGTTGAATTTGTTGGCGTTTTTCAATGTTGAGGTTGTTTGTTGAATTTGTTGGTGTTTTTCAATGATGAGGTTATGGTTGAATTTGTTGGTGTTTTTCATAGTTGAGGCTGTTGTTGAATTTGTTGGTGTTGTCAATGTTTATTTTGCTGAACTTTTTTGTAATTTTAAAAGTTGATGTTGATTTTGAATTTGTTTGTGTTTTTCATTTTTGAGGTTGTTGTTGAATTTGTTGGCCTTTTTCAATGTTGAGGTTGTTGTTGAATTTTGAGGTATTTTTCATTGTTGAGCTTGTTGTTGAATTTGTTGGTATTATCAATGTTGTTTTTTGAACTTTTTTGTACTTTTAAAAGTTGAGGTAGTTGTTGCATTTGTTGGTTTTTTTCAATGATGAGGTTGTTGTTGAATTTGTTGGTGTTTTTCAAAGCTGAGGTCGTTGAATTTGTTGGTGATATTCAATATTTAGGTTGTTGTTGAATTTGCTGGTGTTATCAATGGTTTTTTTTAAACGTTTTTGTGTTTTGCAAAGTTAAGGTTGTTGCTGAATTTGTTGGTGATCTTCAGTGTTGAGGTTGTTGAATCTGTTGGTGATATTCAATATTGAGGTTGTTGTTGAATTTGTTGGTGATTTTCAACATTGAGTTTGTTGTTGAATTTGTTGGTGTTATCAATGTTGAGGTTGTTGTTGAATTTATTGATGTTTTTCAATGTTAATGTTGTTGAATTTGTTGGTGGTTTTCTATATTGAGTTTGTTGTTGAATTTGTTGGTGTAATCAATGCTTTTTTTTTGAACTTGGTGTATTTTTAAATGTTGAGGTTGTTGTTGAATTGATTGGTGTTTTTCAATGTTGATGTTGATGAATTTGATGGTGGTTTTCAATATTGAGTTTGTTGTTGAATTTCTTGGTGTTATCAATGTTTTTTTTTGTTTTGCTTGTACGTATTTTTAAAAGTAGTGGTTGCTGTTGAATTGGTTGGTGGTTTTCAATATTAAGCTTGTTGTTGAATTTGTTGGTTGCATGAATGGTTTTTTAAAAATCTTTTTGGTGTTTTTCAAAGTTGAGGTGGTTGCGAATGTGTTGGTGCTATTCAGTGTTGAGGTTGTTGAATGTGTTGCTTATTTTCAATATTCAGGATGTTGTTGAATTTGTTGGCGCTTTTCAATTTTGAGGTTGTTGATGAGTTTGTTGGTGTTTTTCAATGTTAAGGTTGTTGTTGAATTTGTTGTTGATTTTCAATATTGAGGATGTTGTTGAATTTGTTGGCGTTTTTCAATGTTGAGGTTGTTGTTGAGATTGTTGGTGTTTTTAAATGTTGTGGTTGTTGTTGAATTTGATGTTGATTTTCAACATTGAGTTTGTTGTTGAATTTGTTGGTGTTATCAATTTTGAGGTTGTTGTTGAATTTTTTATGTTTTTCAGTGTTAATGTTGTTGAATTTGTTGGTGGTTTACAATATTGAGTTTGTTGTTGAATTTGTTGTTGTTATCAATGTTTTTTTTCGTTGAACTTGTTTGTATTTTTTAATGTTGAGGTTGTTGTTGAATTTATTGATGTTTTTCTATGTTGATGTTGTTGAATTTGTTGGTGATTTTCAATATTGAGTTTGTTGTTCAATTAGTTAGTGTTATCAATGTTTATTTTATGAAGTTCTTTGTATTTTTAAAAGTTGTTTGTTGTTGAATTTGTTCGTGTTTTTCAAAGTAAAGGTCGTTGAATTTGTTGATGATTTTCAATATTAAGCTTATTCTTGAATTTGTTTATGTCATGATGGTGTTTTTTTTAACTTTTTTGTGCTTTTCAAAGTTGAAGTTGTTGCGAATTTGTTGGTGATATTAAGTGTTGAGGTTGTTGAATTTGTTGGTGATTTTCAATATTGAGTTTGTTGTTGAATTTGTGGGTGTTATCAATGTTTTTTTTTTGTTGAACTTGTTTGTATTTCTAAAAGTTGAGGTTGTTTTTTGAATTTGTTGGTGTTTTTCAATGTTGAGGATGTTGTTGAATTTATTGGTGTTTTTCAGTGTTGATGTTGATGAATTTGTTGGTGGTTTTCAATATTGAGTTTGTTGTTGAATTTCTTGGTGTTGTCAATGTTTTTTTTTTGTTTTACTTGTACGTATTTCTAAAATTAGAGGTTGCTGTTGAATTGGTTGGTGGTTTTCAATATTAAGCTTGTTGTTGAATTTGTTGGTTGCATTAATGGTTTTTTAAAAATCTTTTTGGTTTTTTTCAAAGTTGAGGTAGTTGCGAATTTGTTGGTGCTATTCAGTGTTGAGGGTGTTGAATTTGTTGCTTATTTTCAATATTCAGGATGTTGTTGAATTTGTTGGCGTTTTTCTATTTTGAGGTTGTTGACGAGTTTGTTGGTGTTTTTCAATGTTGAGGTTGTTGTTGAATTTGTTGGTGTTTTTCAATGTTGAGGTTGTTGTTTAATTTGCTGGTGATTTTCAATATTGAGGTTGTTGATGAATTTGTTGGCGTTATCAACGTTTATTTTGTTGAACTTTTTTGTACTTTTAAAAGTTGATGTTGTTGTTGAAATTGTTTGGATTTTCAATATTGAGGTTCATGTTGAAATTGTTGGCGTTTTTCAATGTTGTTGAACTTGTTGGTGTTATCAATGTTATTTTTTGAACTTTTTTGTATTTTTCAAAGTGGAAGTTGTTGTTGAATTTGTTGGTGTTTTTCCATTTCGAGGTTGTCGTTGAATTTGTTGGTGTTTTTCAAGGTTGAGGTTGTTGTTAATTTTTTGGATTTTTTTCATTGTTCAGGTTGTTGATGAATTTGCTGGCGTTTTTCAAAGATGATGTTGTTGTTGAATTTGTTGGTGTTATGAATGTTTTTTTTCAACTTTTTTGTGTTTTTCAAAGTTGAGCTTGTTACGAAATTGTCGGTGATATTCAGCGTTAAGGTTGTTGAATTTGTTGGTGACTTTCAATATTGATTTTGTTGTTGAATTTGTTGGCGTTTTTCAATGTTGAGGTTGTTTGTTGAATTTGTTGGTGTTTTTCAATGATGAGGTTATGGTTGAATTTGTTGGTGTTTTTCATAGTTGAGGCTGTTGTTGAATTTGTTGGTGTTGTCAATGTTTATTTTGCTGAACTTTTTTGTAATTTTAAAAGTTGATGTTGATTTTGAATTTGTTTGTGTTTTTCATTTTTGAGGTTGTTGTTGAATTTGTTGGCCTTTTTCAATGTTGAGGTTGTTGTTGAATTTTGAGGTATTTTTCATTGTTGAGCTTGTTGTTGAATTTGTTGGTATTATCAATGTTGTTTTTTGAACTTTTTTGTACTTTTAAAAGTTGAGGTAGTTGTTGCATTTGTTGGTTTTTTTCAATGATGAGGTTGTTGTTGAATTTGTTGGTGTTTTTCAAAGCTGAGGTCGTTGAATTTGTTGGTGATATTCAATATTTAGGTTGTTGTTGAATTTGCTGGTGTTATCAATGGTTTTTTTTAAACGTTTTTGTGTTTTGCAAAGTTAAGGTTGTTGCTGAATTTGTTGGTGATCTTCAGTGTTGAGGTTGTTGAATCTGTTGGTGATATTCAATATTGAGGTTGTTGTTGAATTTGTTGGCGTGTTACAATGTTGTGGTTGTTATTGAATTTGTTGGTATTTTTCAATGTTGCGGTTGTTGTTGAATTTTTTGGTGTTTTTCATTGTTGAGGTTGTTGTTTAATTTGTTGGTGTTCTTCAATGTTGAGGTTGTTGTTGAATTTGTTGCTGATTTTCAATATTGAGGTTGTTGTTAAATTTGTTTGTGATTTTAAATGTTGAGGTTGTTGTTGAATTGGATAGTGTCATCAATGTTTATTTTGTTGAACTTGTTTGTATTTTAAATGTTGAGGTTGTTGTTTAATTTTTGGTGTTTTTCAAAATTGAAGTCGTTGCATTTGTTGGTGATTTTCAATATTGAGGTTGTTGTTGAATTGGTTGGTGTTATCAATGTTTTCTTTTGAACTGTTTTGTGTTTTTCAATGTTGAGGTTGTTGAATTTGCTGGTGATTTTCAATATTGAGGTTGTTATTGAATTTTTTGGTGCTGTTAATTGTTGAGGTTGTTGTTGAATTTGTAGGGTTTGTCAATGGTTTTTTTTAACTTTGTTGTGT
This sequence comes from Cetorhinus maximus, assembly GCF_964194155.1. Lineage (NCBI taxonomy): Eukaryota > Metazoa > Chordata > Chondrichthyes > Lamniformes > Cetorhinidae > Cetorhinus > Cetorhinus maximus. The sequence goes on along the minus strand of NW_027597542.1, from coordinate 52,480 downwards.
TTTTCAAAGTTGAGGTTGTTTCTGCATTTATTGGTGTTATCACTGTTTATTTTGTTGAACATTTTTGTACTTTTAAATGTTGAGGTTGATTTTGAATGTTTTGGTGTTTTTCATTGTTGAGGTTGTCGTTTAATTTGTTGGTGGTTTTCAATGTTGAGGTTGTTATTGAATTTTTTGGTGATGTTTATTGTTGAGGTTGTTCTTGAATTTGTACGGTTTGTCAATGGTTTTTTTTTGAATTTTCTGTGTTTTTCAAAGTTGAGGTTGATGCTGAATTTATTGGTGTTATCACTGTTTATTTTGTTGAACTTTTTTGTAATTTTAAAAGTTGAGGTTGGTTTTGAATTTGTTGGTGTTTTTCATTGTTGAGGTTGTCGTTGAAATTGTTGGCGTTTTTCAATGTTGAGGCTGTTGTTGAATTTTTTGGTGTTTTTCATTGTTGAGGTTGTTGTTGAATTTGTTGGTGTTATCAATGTTCTTTATTCAACTTTTTTGTACTTTTAAAAGTTGAGGTTGTTTTTGAATTTGTTGTTTTTTTTCAATGTTGACGTTGTTATTGAATTGGATGGTATGTTTCAATGCTGAGTTTGTAGTTGAATTTGTTGGTGTTATCAATGTTTTTTTTGTTGAACTTGTTTGTATTTTTAAAAGTTGAGTTTGTTGTTGAATTTGTTGGTGTTTTTCAATGTTGAGGTTGTTGTTGAATTTATTGCTGTTTTTCATTGTTGATGTTGTTGAATTTGTTGGTGATTTTCAATGTTGAGTTTGATGTTCAATTAGTGTTATCAATGTTTTTTTTTGAATTTGTTTGTATTTTTAAAATTTGTTTGTTGTTGAATTTGTTGGTGTTTTTCAAAATTTAGGTCTTTGAATTTGTTGGTGATTTTCAATATTAAGCTTATTGTTGAATTTGTTGGTGTCATGATGGTTTTTTTTTAACTTTTTTGTGTTTTTCAAAGTTGAAGTTGTTGCGAATTTGTTGGTGATATTCAGTGTTGAGGTTGTTGAATTTATGGTGATTTTCAATATTGAGTTAGTTGTTGAATTTCTTGGTGTTAACAATGTTTTTTTTCGTTGAACTTGTATGTATTTTGAAAAGTTGAGGTTCTTGTTGAATTTGTTGCTGTTTTTCAAAGTTTAGGTCGCTGAATTTGTTTGTGATTTTCAACATTAATCTTGTTGTTTAATTTGTTTGTTTTCATGAATGGCTTTTTTAAAAAATTTTTGTGTTTTGCAAAGTTGAGGTTGTTACGAATTTGTTGGTGCTATAAAGTGTTGAGGTTGTTGAATTTCTTGCTGATTTTCAATATTCAGGATGTTGATGAATTTATTGGCGTTTTTCAATGTTGAGGTTGTTGTTAAATTTGTTGTTGTTTTTCATTGTTGAGGTTGTTGTTGAATTTGTTGGTGTTATGAATGTGTTTTGTTCAACTTGTTGGAATGTTTATAAGTTAAGGTTGTTGTTGAATTTGTTGGTGTTTTTCAATGTTGAGGATGTTGAATTTGTTGGTGATATTCAATATTGTGGTTGTTGCTGAATATATTGGTGTTATCAATGTTTATTTTGTTAAACATTTTTGAACTTTTAAATGTTGAGGTTGTTGTTGAATTTGTTGGTGTTTTTCAACGTTGGTGTTGTTGAATTTGTCCGTGTTATCAATGTTTTCTTTTGAACTGTTTTTTGTTTTTCAATGTTGAGGTTGTTGAATTTGCTGGTGATTTTCAATATTGACGTTGTTGATGAATTTGTTGGAGTTATTAACGTTTATTTTGTTGAACTTTTTTGTACTTTTAAATGTTGAGGTTGTTGTTGAAATTGTTTGGATTTTCAATATTGAGGTTGTTGTTGAAATTCTGGGCGTTTTTCAATGTTGAGGTTATTGTTGAACTTGTTGGTGTTATCAATGTTATTTTTTGAACTTTTTTGTATTGTTCAAAGTGGTAGTTGTTGTTGAATTTTTTGGTGTTTCTCAATGTTGAGGTTGCGGTTGAATCTGTTGGTGCTTTTCAATGTAGAGGTTGTTGTTGAATTTGTTGGTGATTTTCAATATTGAGGTTGTTGAATTTGTTGGTGATTTTCAATATTGAGGTTGTTGTTGAATTTGTTGGTGTTTTTCAATGCTGAGGTTGTTGTTGAATGTGTTGGTGTAATCAATGATTTTTTTGTTCAACTTGTTTGTATTTTTTAAAGTTGAAGTTTTTGTTGAATTTGTTGGTGTTTTGCAAAGGTTAGGGTTTTATTGAATATTTTGGTGTTTTCATTGTTGAGGTTGTTTTTAAATTTGTTGGTGTTTTTCAATGTTGAGGTTGTTATTGAATTTGTTGGTGATTTTTAATATTGAGGTTGTAGTTGAATTTGTTGTTTTTGTCAATATTTATTTTGTTGAACCTTTTTGTAGTTTTGAATGTTGAGTTTGTTGTTGAATTTGTTGGTGTTTTTCAATGTTGAGGTTGTTGTTGATTTTTTTGTTTTCTTTCATTGTTCAGGTTGTTGATGAATTTGCTGGCGTTTTTGAATGTTGATGTTGTTGTTGAATTTGTTGGTGTTTTTCAATATTAAGGTTGTTGTTGAATTTGTTGGTGTTATGAATGTTTTTTTTCAACTTTTTTGTGTTTTTCAAAGTTGAACTTGTTGCGAAATTGTCGGTGATATTCAGCGTTAAGGTTGTTGAATTTGTTGGTGATTTTCAATATTGAGGTTGTTGTTGAATTTGTTGGCGTTTTTCAATGATGAGGTTGTTCTTGAATTTGTTGGTGTGTTTCCATGTTGAGGTTGTTTGTTGAATTTGTTGGTGTTTTTCAATGATGAGGTTATGGTTGAATTTGTTGGTGTTTTTCATAGTTGAGGTTGTTGTTGAATTTTTTGGTGTTATCAATGTTTATTTTGTTGAACTTTTTTGTAATTTTAAAAGTTGATGTTGATTTTGAACTTGTTGGTGTTTTTCATTTTTGAGGTTGTTGTTGAATTTGTTGGCGTTTTTCAATGTTGAGGTTGTTGTTGAATTTTGTGGTATTTTTCATTGTTGAGCTTGTTGTTGAATTTGTTGGTATTATCAATGTTATTTTTTGAACTTTTTTGTACTTTTAAAAGTTGAGGTAGTTGTTGCATTTGTTGGTTTTTTTGAATGATGTGGTTGTTGTTGAAATTGTTGTGTTTTTCAAAGCTTAGGTCGTTGAATTTGTTGGTGATTTTCAGTGTTGAGGTTGTAGAATCTGTTGGTGATTTTCAATATTGAGGTTGTTGTTGAATTTGTTGGCGTGTTACAATGTTGTGGTTGTTATTGAATTTGTTGGTATTTTTCATTGTTGCGGTTGTTGTTGAATTTTTTGGTGTTTTTCATTGTTTAGGTTGTTGTTGAATTTGTTGGTGTTTTTCAATGTTGAGGTTGTAGTTGAATTTGTTGCTGATTTTCAATATTGAGGTTGTTGTTAAATTTGTTTGTTATTCTAAATGTTGAGGTTCTTGTTGAATTGGAGAGTGTCATCAATGTTTATTTTGCTGAACTTGTTTGTATTTTAAATGTTGAGGTTGTTGTTTAATTTTTGGTGTTTTTCAAAATTGAAGTCGTTGCATTTGTTGGTGATTTTCAATATTGAGGTTGTTGTTGAATTGGTTGGAATTATCAATGTTTTCTTTTGAACTGTTTTGTGTTTTTCAATGTTGAGGTTGTTGAATTTGCTGGTGATTTTCATTATTGAGGTTGTTATTGAATTTTTTGGTGCTGTTCATTGTTGAGGTTGTTGTTGAATTTGTAGGGTTTGTCAATGGTTTTTTTTGAGTTGAGTTTGTTGCTGCATTTATTGATGTTATCACTGTTTATTTTGTTGAACTTTTTTGTACTTTTAAACGTTGAGGTTGATTTTGAATGTTTTGGTGTTTTTAATTGTTGAGGTTGTCGTTTAATTTGTTGGTGGTTTTCAATGTTGAGGTTGTTATTGAATTTTTTGGTGATGTTTATTGTTGAGGTTGTTCTTGAATTTGTAAGGTTTGTCAATGGTTTTTTTTGAATGTTCTGTGTTTTTCAAAGTTGAGGTTGTTGCTGAATTTATTGGTGTTATCATCGTTTATTTTGTTGAACTTTTTTGTACTTTTAAACGTTGAGGTTGATTTTGAATGTTTTGGTGTTTTTCATTGTTGAGGTTGTTGTTGAATTTGTTGGCGTTTTTCAATGTTGTGTTTGTTGTTCCCTTTGTTGGTGTTTTTCAATGGTGAGGTTTTTGTTGAATTTGTTGATGTTTTCATTGTTGAGGTTGTTGTTAAATTTGATGTTTTTCAATGATTAGGTTGTTGTTGAATTTGATGGTGTTATACAGATTTTCAACTTTTTTGTACTTTTAAAAGTTGAGGTTGTGTTTGAATTTGTTGGTGATTTTCAATGTTGAGGTTGTTGTTGAATTTGTTTGTGATTTTCAATATTGAGGTTGTTGTTGAATTTGTTGGTGTTATCAATGGTTTTTTTTGAACTTTTTTGTGTTGTTCAAAGTTGAGGTTGTTGCTGAAATAATTGGTCTTATCAATGATTTATTTTGTTGAACTTTTTTGAACTTTTAAAAGTTGAAGTTGATTTTGAATTTGTTGGTGTTTTTCATTGTTGAGGTTGTTGTTTAATTTTTTGGTGATTTTAAATGTTGAGTTAGTTGTTGAATTGGACAGTGTCATCAATGTTTATTTTGTTGAACTTGTTTGTATTTTTACAAGTTGTGGTTGTTGTTGAATTTACTGGTGTACTCACTGTTCATTTTGTTGAACTTTTTTGTACTTTTAAGTGTTGAGGTTGTTGTTTAATTTGTTGGTGTTTTTCAAAGTTGACGTCGTTGATTATATTGGTGATTTTCAATACTTGAGGTTGTTGTTGAATTTGTTGGTTTTTTCAATGTTGATGTTGTTGAATTTGTTGGAGTTATCAATGTTTTCTTTTGAACTGTTTTGTGTTTTTCAATGTTGAGGTTGTTGAATTTGCTGGTGATTTTCAATATTGAGGTTGTTGATGATTTTGTTGGTGTTATCAACGTTTATTTTGTTGAACTTTTTTGTACTTTTAAAAGTTGAGGTTGTTGTTGAAATTGTTTGGATTTTCAATATTGAGGTTGTTGTTGCACTTGTTGGTGTTATCAATGTTATTTTTTGATCTTTTTTATATTTTTCAAAGTTGAAGTTGTTGTTGAATTTGTTGGTATTTTTCAATGTTGAGGTTGTAGTTGAATTTGTTCATGTTTTTCAATATTGGGGTTGTTGTTGAATTTGTTGGTGATTTTCAATATTGAGTTTGTTGTTGAATTTGTTGGTGTTTTTCAATGTTGTGGTTGTTGTTGAATTTGTTGGTGATTTTCAATATTGGGGTTGTTGTTGAATTTGTTGGTGTTATCAATGTTATTTTTTGAACTGTTTTGTATTATTCAATGTTGAGGTTGTTGTTGAATTTGTTGATGTTTTTCAATGTTAAGGTTGTTGTTTAATTTTTTGGCGTTTTTCAAAGTTGAGGTCATTGAATTTTTTGATGTTTTTCAATATTGGGGTTGATGTTGAATTTGTTGGTGTTATCAATGTTATTTTTTGAACTGTTTTGTATTTTTCAATTTTGAGGTTGTTGTTGAATTTGTTGATGTTTTTCATTGTTGAGGTTGTTTTTTAATTTTTTGGTGTTTTTCAAAGTTGATGTCGTTGAATTTGTTGGTGATTTTCAATATTGATCTTTTTGTTGAATTGGTTGGTGTTTTTCAATCTTGATGTTGTTGAATTTGTTGGTGTTTTTCATTGTTGAGGTTGTTGTTGAATTTGTTGGTGTTTTTAAATGTTGAGGTTGTTGTTGAATTGGACAGTGTCATCAATGTTTATTTTGTTGAAATTGTTTGTATTTTTAAAATTTGTGGTTGTTGTTGAATTTTTTGGTGTTTTTCAAAGTTGACGTCGTTGAAATTGTTGGTGATTTTCAATATTGAGGTTGTTGTTGAATTTGTTTTTTCTCAATGTTGATGTTGTTGAATTTGTTGGAGTTATCAATGTTTTCTGTTGAACTGTTTTGTGTTCTTCAATGTTGAGGTTGTTGAATTTGCTGGTGATTTTCAATATTGAGGTTTTTGATGAATTTATTGGTTTTATCAATGTTTATTTTGTTGAACTTTTTTGTACTTTTAAAAGTTGAGGTTGTTGTTGAAATTGTTGGGATTTTTAATATTGAGGTTGTTGTTGAAATTGTTGGCGTTTTTCAATGTTGAGGTTGTTGTTAAATTTCTTGGTGTTCTCAATGTTATTTTTTGAACTTTTTTGTATTTTTCAAAGTTGAAGTTGTTGTTGAATTTGTTGGTATTTTTCAACGTTGAGGATGTAGTTGAAATTGCTAGTGTTTTTCAATGTTGAGGTTGTTGTTGAATTAGTTGGCGATTATCAGTATTGGGGTTGTTGTTGAATTTGTTGGTGTTATCAATGTTATTTTTTGAACTGTTGTGTATTTTTCAATGTTGAAGTTGATGTTGAATTTGTTGGTGTTTTTCAATGTTGACGTAGTAGTTCAATTTGTTGGTCTTTTTCAATATTGAGTTTGTTGATGAATTTGTTGATGATTTTCAATGTTGAGGTTGTTGTTGAATTTGTTAGTGATTTTCAATATTGAGTTTGTCGTTGAATTTGTTGGTGATTTTCAATATTGGGGTTGTTGTTGAAATTGTTGGTGTTATCAATGTTATTTTTTGAACTGTTTTGTATTTTTCAATGTTGAGGTTGTTGTTGAATTTGTTGGTATTTTTCAATGTTGCGATTGTTGTTGAATTTTTTGGTGTTTTTCAATGTTGAGGCTGTTGTTTAATTTTTTGGTCTTTTTCAAAGTTGAGGTCTTTGAATTTGTCGGTTTTTTTCAATGTTGATGTTGTTGAATTTATTGGTGTTATCAATGTTTTCTTTTGAACTGTTTTGTGTTTTTCAATGTTGAGGTTGTTGATGAATTTGTTGGTGATATCAACGTTTATTTTGTTGAACTTTTTTGTACTTTTAAAAGTTGACGTTGTTGTTGAAATTGTTTGGATTTTCAATATAGAGGTTGTTGTTGAATTTGTATAGTGTTTTTCAATGTTGAGTTTGTTGTTGAATTTGTTGATGTTTTTCAATGTCGAGGTCGTTGTTGAATTTGTTGCTGTTATCAATGCTATTTTTTGAACTGTTTTGTATTTTTCAATGTTGTGGTTGTTGTTGAATTTGTTGGTATTTTTCAATGTTGCAATTGTTGTTCAAATTTTTGGTGCTTTTCATTTTTGAGGTTGTTGTTGGATTTGTGGATGTTTTTCAATGTTGATGTTGTTGTTGAATTTGTTGGTGTTTTTCAATGTTGATGTTGTTGTTGAATTTGTTGGTGTTTTTCATTGTTGATGATGTTGTTGAATCTGTTGGTGTTATCAATTTTTTTGTTGAACTTGTTTGTATTTTGAAACGTTGAGGATGTTGTTGAATCTGTTGGTGTTTTTGAAAGTTGAGGTCGTTGAATTGGTTGGTGATTTTCAATATTGCTGTTGCTGTTGAATTTGTTGGGGTTTAAATAGTTTTTTTTGCACTTTTTTGTGTTTTTCAAAGTTGAGGTTTTCGCTGAATTTATTGATGTTATCAATGTTTATTTTGTTGAACTTTTTTGTACTTTTAAACGTTGAGGTAGATTTTGAATGTTTTGGTGTTTTTCATTGTTGAGGTTGTTGTTGAATTTGTTGGCAGTTTTCAATGTTGAGGTTGTTGTTGAATTTTTTGGTGCTGTTCATTGTTGAGGTTGTTGTAGAATTTGTAGGGGTTGTCAATGGTTTTTTTTGACTTTTTTGTGTTTTTCAAAGTTGAGGTAGTTGCTGAATTTATTGATGTTATCAATGTTATTTTTAGAAGATTTTGTATTTTTCAAAGTGGAAGTTGTTGTTGAATTTGTTGGTATTTTTCAATGTTGAGGTTGTAGTTGAATTTGTTCTTGATTTTCAATGTTGAGGTTGTTGTTGAATTTGTTGGTGAATTTCAATATTGGGGTTGTTGAATTTGTTGGTGATTTTCAATATTTAGTTTGTTGTTGAATTTGTTGTTGTTTTTCAATGTTGAGGTTGTTGTTGAATTTGTTGGTGATTTTCAATATTGGGGTTGATGTTGAATTTGTTGGTGTTATCAATGTTATTTTTTGAATTGTTTTGTATTTTTCAATTTTGAGGTTGTTGTTGAATTTGTTGATGTTTTTCATTGTTGAAGTTGTTTTTTAATTTTTTGGTGTTTTTCAAAGTTGATGTCGTTGAATTTGTTGGTGATTTTCAATATTGAGGTTGTTGTTGAATTGGTTGGTGTTTTTCAAAGTTGATGTCGTTGAATTTGTTGGTGATTTTCAATATTGAGGTTGTTGTTGAATTGGTTGGTGTTTTTCAATCTTGATGTTGTTGAATTTGTTGGTGTTTTTCATTGTTGAGGTTGTTGTTGAATTTGTTGGTGTTTTTAAATGTTGAGGTTGTTGTTGAATTGGACAGTGTCATCAATGTTTATTTTGTTGAAATTGTTTGTATTTTTAAAATTTGTGGTTGTTGTTGAATTTTTTGGTGTTATCACTGTTCATTTTGTTGAACTTTTCTGTACTTTTAAATGTTGAGGTTGTTGTTTAATTTGTTGGTGTTTTTCAAAGTTGACGTCGTTGAAACTGTTGGTGATTTTCAATATTGAGGTTGTTGTTGAATTTGTTTTTTTTCAATGTTGATGTTGTTGAATTTGTTGGAGTTATCAATGTTTTCTGTTGAACTGTTTTGTGTTCTTCAATGTTGAGGTTGTTGAATTTGCTGGTGATTTTCAGTATTGAGGTTTTTGATGAATTTGTTGGTTTTATCAATGTTTATTTTGTTGAACTTTTTTGTACTTTTAAAAGTTGAGGTTGTTGTTGAAATTGTTGGGATTTTTAATTTTGAGGTTGTTGTTGAAATTGTTGGCGTTTTTCAATGTTGAGGTTGTTGTTGAATTTCTTGGTGTTATCAATGTTATTTTTTGAACTTTTTTGTATTTTTCAAAGTTGAAGTTGTTGTTGAATTTGTTGGTATTTTTCAACGTTGAGGATGTAGTTGAAATTGCTAGTGTTTTTCAATGTTGAGGTTGTTGTTGAATTAGTTGGTGATTATCAGTATTGGGGTTGTTGTTGAATTTGTTGGTGTTATCAATGTTATTTTTTGAACTGTTGTGTATTTTTCAATGTTGAAGTTGATGTTGAATTTGTTGGTGCTTTTCAATGTTGACGTAGTAGTTCAATTTGTTGGTCTTTTTCAATGTTGAGGTTGTTGTTGAATTTGTTGGTGTTTTTCAATGTTGAGGTTGTTGCTGAATGTATTGGTGTTATCAATGTTTATTTTGTTGAACTTTTTTTGTATTTTTAAAAGTTGAGGTTGATTTTGAATTTGTTGGTGATTTTCAATATTGAGCTTGTTGCTGAATTTGTTGGTGCTATTTAATGTTAAGGTTGTTGAATTTGCTGGTGATTTTCAATACTGAGGTTGTTGATGAATTTGTTGGCGTTTTTCAATGTTGAGGTTGTTGTTGAATTTGTTGGCATTTTTCAATGTTGAGGTTGTTATTGAATTTTTTGGTGTTTTCATTGTTGAGGTTGTTGTTAAATTTGTTGTTGTTTTTCAATGATGAGGTTGTTGTGGAATTTGTTGGTGTTATCAATGTTCTTTTTTCAACTTTTTTGTACTTTTATAAGTTGAGGTTGTTGTTGAATTTGTTGGTGTTTTTCAATGATGAGGATGTTGTTAAATTTGTTGGTGATTTTAAATATTGAGTTTGTTGTTGAATTTATTGGTGTTATGAATGTTTTTTTTTTAACTTTTTTGTGTTTTTCAAAGTTGATGTTGTTGCTGAAATTATTGGTGTTATCACTGTTTATTTTGTTGAACTTGTTTGTACTGTTAAAAGTTCAAGTTGATTTTAAATGTTTTGGTGTATTTCATTGTTGAGGTTGTTATTGAATTTGTTCATGTTAACAAAATTCTATTCTGTACTTTTTTGTCCTTTTAAAAGTTGAGGTTATTGTTGAATTTGTTGGTGTTTTTCAACAATGAGGTTGTTGTTGAATTTGTTGGTGATTTTCAATATTGAGTTTGTTTTTGAATTTGCTTTTGTTATCAACGTTTTTTTGTTGGTGATTTTCAGTGTTGAGGTTGCTAAATTTGTTAGTGATTTTAAATGTTGAGGTTGTTGTTAAATTGGATAGTGTCATCAAAGTTTTTTTTGTTGAACTTGTTTGTATTATTAAAAGTTGTGGTTATTGTTGAATTTATTGGTGTTATCAATGTTTATTTTGTTGAACTTTTTTGTACTTTTAAATGTTGAGGTTCTTGTTTAATTTGTTGGTGTTTTTCAAAGATGAGGTCGTTGTTGAATTTGTTGTCGTGATCAAGTTATTTTTTGAACTTTTTTCTATTTTTGAAAGTTGAGGTTGTTGAATTTGTTGGTGTTTTTCAATGTTGAGGTTGTTTTTGAATTTATTGGTGTTTTTCAATATTGATGTTGTTGAAATTGTTGTTGATTTTCAAAATTGTGCTTGTTGTTGAATATTTGTTGAACTTGTTTGTATTTTTAAAAGTTGAGGTTGTTGTTGAATTTGTGGTGTTTTTCAATATTTAGGTTGTTGTTGAATTTGTTGGCGTTATCAATGTTTTTTTAAACTTTTTGGTGTTTTTCAAATTTAAGGTTGTTGCTGAAATTATTGGTGATATTCAGTGTTGATGTTGTTGTTGAATTTGTTGGCATTTTTCAATGTTGAGATTGTTGTTTTAAATTTTTGGTGTTTTTCATTGTTGAGGTTGTTGTTGAATTTGTTGGTGTTTTTCAATATTTAGGTTATTGTTGAATTTGTTGGTGTTATCAATGTTTTATTTTAACTTTTTGGTGTTTTTCAAATTTAAGGTTGTTGCTGTATTTGTTGGTGATATTCAGTGTTGAGGTTGTTGTTGAATTTGTTGGTGATTATCAATATTGAAGTTGTTGTTGAATTTGTTGGTGTTATCAATGGTTTCTTTTGATCTTTTTTGTGTTATTCAAAGTTGAGGTTGTTGCTGAATTTATTGGTGTTATCACTGTTTATTTTGTTGAACTTTTTTGTACTTTTAAAAGTTGAGGGTGATTTTGAATGTTTTGGTGTTTCTCACTGTTGAGGTTATTGTTGAATTTGTTGGCGTTTTTCAATGTTGAGGTTGTTGTTGAATTTGTTGGCGTTTTTCAATGTTGAGGACGTTGAATTTGTTGGTGATTATCAATATTGAAGTTGTTGTTGAATTTGTTGATGTTATCAATGGTTTCTTTTGATATTTTTTGTGTTTTTCAAAGTTGAGGTTGTTGCTGAATTTATTGGTGTTATCACTGTTTATTTTGTTGAACTTTTTTGTACTTTTAAAAGTTGAGGGTGATTTTGAATGTTTTGGTGTTTCTCACTGTTGAGGTTATTGTTGAATTTGTTGGCGTATTTCAATGTTGAGGTTGTTGTTGAATTTGTTGGCGTTTTTCAATGTTGAGGACGTTGAATTTGTTGGTGATTATCAATATTGAAGTTGTTGTTGAATTTGTTGATGTTATCAATGGTTTCTTTTGATATTTTTTGTGTTTTTCAATGTTGAGGTTGTTGCTGAATTTATTGGTGTTATCACTGTTTATTTTGTTGATCTTTTTTGTACTTTTAAAAGTTGAGGTTGATTTTGAATGTTTTGGTGTTTCTCACTGTTGAGGTTATTGTTGAATTTGTTGGCGTTTTTCAATGTTGAGGTTGTTGTTGAATTTGTTGGCGTTTTTCAATGTTGAGGACGTTGAATTTGTTGGTGATTATCAATATTGAAGTTGTTGTTGAATTTGTTGATGTTATCAATGGTTTCTTTTGATATTTTTTGTGTTTTTCAAAGTTGAGGTTGTTGCTGAATTTATTGGTGTTATCACTGTTTATTTTGTTGAACTTTTTTGTACTTTTAAAAGTTGAGGTTGATTTTGAATGTTTTGGTGTTTCTCACTGTTGAGGTTATTGTTGAATTTGTTGGCGTTTTTCAATCCTGAGGTTGTTGTTGAATTTGTTGGTGTTTTTCAATCTTGAGGTTTTTGTTGAATTTGTTGGTGTGTTTCAATGTTGAGGTTGTTGTGGAATTTGTTGGTCATTTTCAATATTGAGGTTGTTGTTGAATTTGTTGGTGATTTTCAATATTGACATTGTTTTTGAATTTGTTGGTGATATCAATGGTTTTGTTGGAACTTTTTTGTGTTGTTCAAAGTTGAGGTTGTTGCTGAACTTATAGGTGTTATCAATGTTTATTTTGTTGAACTTTTATGTACTTTTAAAAGTTGAAGTTGATTTTGAATTTGTTGGTGTTTTTCATTGTTGAGGTTGTTGTTGAATTTGTTGTTGTTTTTCATTGTTGACTTTCTTCTTGAATTTGTTGGTGTTATCAATGTTCTTTTTTCAACTTTTTTGTACTTTTAAAAGATGAGGTTGTTGTTGAATTTGTTGGTGTTTTCAATGTTTTTTTTGTTGAACTTGTTTGTATTTTTAAAAGTTGAGGTTGTTGTTGAATTTGTTGGTCTTTTTCAAAGTTGAGGCCGTTGAATTTGTTGGTGATTTTCAATATTGAGGTTGTTGTTGAATTTGTTGGTGTTATCAATGGTGTTTTTAGAACTTGTTTGTGTTTTTGAAAGGTGAGGTTTTTTCTGAATTTGTTGGTGCTATTCAGTGTTGATGTTGTTGTTGAATCTTTTGGTGTTATCAATGGTTTTTTTATATCTTTTTTGTGTTTTTCAAGTTTGAGGTTGTTGCTGAATTTATTGGTGTTATCACTGTTTATTTTGATAAACTTTTTTGTACTTTTAAAAGTTGAGGTTCATTTTGAATGTTTTGATGTTTTTCATTGTTGAGCTTATTGTTAAATTTGTTGGCGTTTTCCAATGTTGAGGTTGTTGTTGAATTTGTTGGTGTTTCTCAATGGTGATGCTTTTGTTGAATTTTTTGGTGTTTTCATTGTTGAGGTTGTTGTTAAATTTGTTGTTGATTTTCAATGTTGAGGTTGTTGTTGAATTTGTTGCTGTTTTTCAATGATGAGGTTGTTGTTGAATTTGCTGGCGATTTTCAATATTGAGGTTGTTGTTGAATTTGCTGGTGTTTTTCAATGTTGATTTTGTAGAATTTGTTAGTGATTTTCAATATTGACGTTGTTGTTGAATTTGTTGGTGATATCAATGGTTTTTTTGGCACTTTTTTGTGTTGTTCAAAGTTGAGGTTGTTGCTTAGATTATTGGTGTTATCAATGTTTACTTTGTTGAACTTTTTTGTACTTTTAAAAGTTGAAGTAGATTTTGAATTTGTTGGTGTTTTTCATTGTTGAGGTTGTTGTTGAATTTGTTGGCATTTTTCAATGTTGAGGTTGTTATTGAATTTTTTGGTGTTTTCATTGTTGAGGTTGTTGTTAAATTTGTTGTTGTTTTTCAATGATGAGGTTGTTGTGGAATTTGTTGGTGTTATCAATGTTCTTTTTTCAACTTTTTTGTACTTTTAATAGTTGAGGTTGTTGATGATTTTGTTGATGTTTTTCAATGATGAGGTTGTTGTTGAATTTGTTGGTGATTTTCAATATAGAGTTTGTTTTTGAATTTGCTTTTGTTATCAATATTTTTTTTGTTAGTGATTTTCAGTGTTGAGGTTGCTGAATTTGTTAGTGATTTTAAATGTTGAGGTTGTTGTTAAATTGGGTAGTGTCGTCAAAGTTTATTTTGTTGAACTTGTTTGTATTTTTAAAAGTTGGCGTTATTGTTGAATTTATTGGTGTTATCAATGTTTATTTTGTTGAACTTTATTGTACTTTTAAAAATTGAAGTTGATTTTGAATTTGTTGGTGTTTTTCATTGTTGACGTTGTTGTTGAATTTTTTGGTGTTTTTCAAAATTGAGGTCGTTGAATTTGTTGGTGATTTTCAATATTGAGATTGTTGTTGAATTTGTTGGTGTTATCAATCTTGTTTTTTGTATTTTTCAATCTTGATTTTTTTGCTGAATTTGTTGGTATTTTTCAATGTTGAGGTTGTTGTTGAAGTTGTTGGTGTGTTTCAATGGTGAGGTTGTTGTGGAATTTGTTGGTGATTTTCAATATTGAGGTTGTTGTTGAATTTGTTGGTGATTTTCAATATTGAAATTGTTGTTGAATTTGTTGGTGTTATCAATGGTTTTTTTGGAACTTTTTTGTGTTGTTCAAAGTTGAGGTTGTTGCTGAAATTATTGGTGTTATCAATGTTTATTTTGTTGAACTTTTATGTACTTTTAAATGTTGAAGTTGATTTTGAATGTGTTGGTGTTTTTCATTGTAGAGGTTATTGCTGAATTTGTCGGTGTTTATCATTGTTGAGGTTGCTGAATTTGTTGGTGTTATCAATGTTCCTTTTTTCAAATTTTTGTACTTTTAAAAGGTGAGGTTGTTGTTGAATTTGTTGGTGTTATCAACGTTTTTTTGTTGAACATTTTTGTATTTTTAAAAGTTGTGGTTGTTGTTGAATTTGTTGGTGTTTTTCAAAGTTGAGGTCGTTGAATCTGTTGGTGATTTTCAATATTGAGATTGTTGTTGAATTTGATGGTGTTATCAATGGTTTTTTTAGAACTTGTTTGTGTTTTTCAAAGTTGATGTTGTTGCTGAATTTGTTTGTCATATTCAGTGTCGAGGTTGTTGTTGAATTTGTTGGCGTTTTTCAATGTTGAGGACGTTGAATTTGTTGGTGTTATCAATGTTTTTTTTAAATCTTTTTTGTATTTTTCAAAGTTGAGGTTGTTGCTGAATTTATTGGTGTTATCACTGTTTATTTTGTTGAACTTTTTTGTACTTTTAAAAGTCGAGGTTGATTTTGAATGTTTTGGCGTTTCTCACTGTTCAGGTTATTGTTGAATTTGTTGGCGTTTTTCAATCTTGAGGTTGTTGTTGAATTTGTTGGTGTTTTTCAATGTTGAGGTTGTTGTGCAATTTGTTGGTGTTATCATGTACTTTTTTCAACTTTTTTGTAATTTTAAAATTTGAGGTTGTTGTTGAATTTGTTGGTGATTTTCAATATTGACGTTGTTGAATTTGTTGGTGATATTATTGGTGTTATCAATGCTTATTTTGTTGAACTTTTTTTTACATTTAAAAGTTGAGGTTGTTGTTTAATTTCTTGGCGTTTTTCAAAGTTTAGGTCGTTGAGTTTGTTGGTGATTTTCAATATTGAGTTTGTTGTTGAATTTGTTGGTGTTATGAATGTTTTTTTTTTAACTTTTTTGTGTTTTTCAAAATTGAGGTTGTTGCTGAATTTCTCGGTGTTTTTCAATGGTGGGGTATTTTTGGAATTTTTTGGTGTTTCCATTGTTAAGGTTGTTGTTAAATTTGTTCTTGTTTTTCAAAGTTCAGGTTGTTGTTGAATTTTAGTTGAACTTGTTTGTTTTTTTAAAAGTTGAGGTTGCTGTTTAATTTGCTGTTTTTTTTCAAAGTTGAGGTCGTTGAACTTGTTGGTGTTTTTCATTGTTGAGGTTGTTGTTGAATTTGTTGGTGATTTTCAATGTTGAGGTTGTTGTTGAATTTTTTTTTTCATTGTTGAGGTTGCTGTTTAATTTGTTGGTGTTTTTAAATGTTGAGGTTGTTGCTTGAATTTGTTGGTGTTTTTCCTTGTTGAGGTTGTTGTTGAATTTGTTGGTGTTTTTCAATGTTGATGTTGTTGAATTTGCTGGTGATTTTCAATATTGAGCATATTGATGAATTTGTTCGTGTTATCAACATTTATTTTGTTGAACTTTTTTGTACTTTTAAAAGTTGAAGATATTGTTGAATTTGTTGGGATTTTCAATATTGTGGATGTTGCTGAAATTGTTGGCGTTTTTCAATGTTGAGATTGTTGTTGAATTTGTTGGTGCTTTTCAAAGTAGAGTTTGTTGTTGAATTTATTGGTGTTTTTCAATGTTGATGTTGTTGAATTTGTTGGTGTTTTTCAAAGCTGAGGTCGTTGAATTTGTTGGTGATTTTCAATATTGAGCTTGTTGTTGAATTTGTTGGTGTAATCAATGTTTTTATTTTTGAACTTGGTTGTATTTTTAAAAGTTGAGGTTGTTTAATTTGTTGGTCTTTTTCAAGTTGAGGTCGTTGAATTTGTAGGTGATTTTTAATATTGAGGTTGTTGGTGAATTGGTTGGTGTTATGAATGGTTTTTTTTGAACTTTTTTGTGTTTTTCAAAG
This sequence comes from Cetorhinus maximus, assembly GCF_964194155.1. Classification (NCBI taxonomy): domain Eukaryota; kingdom Metazoa; phylum Chordata; class Chondrichthyes; order Lamniformes; family Cetorhinidae; genus Cetorhinus; species Cetorhinus maximus. The sequence goes on along the minus strand of NW_027597542.1, from coordinate 36,278 downwards.
TTGAGGTTGTTGCTGAATTTGTTGGTGATATTCAATGTTGAGGTTGTTGAATTTGTTGGTGATTTTCAATATTGAGATTGTTGTTGTATTTGTTGGTGTTTTTCAATGTTGAGGTTGTTGTTGACTTTGTTGGTGTTTTTCAATGTTGAGGTTGTTGTTGAATTTGTTGGTGATTTTCAATTTTGAGGTTGTTGTTGAATTTGTTGGTGATTTTCAATATTGAGGATGTTGTTGAATTTTTGGTGTTATCGATGGTTTTTTTTTAACTTTTTTGTGTTTTTCAAAGTTGAGGTTTTTGCTGAATTTATTGATGTTATCAATGTTTATTTTGTTGAACTTTTTTGTACTTTTAAAAATTGAGGTTGATTTTGAATTTGTTGGTGTTTTTCATTTTTGACGTTGTTGTTGGATTTGTTTGTGTCTTTCAAAGTTGAGGTCGTTGAATTTGTTGGTGATTTTCAATATTGAGGTTGATGTTGATTTTGTTAGTGTTACCAATGTTTTTTTTTAACTTTTTTGTGTTTTTCAAAGTTGAGGTTGTTGCTGAATTTGTTGGTGATATACAGTTTTTGAATTTTTTGGCGTTTTTCAATGTTTACGTTGTTGTTGAATTTGTTGGTGATTTTCAATATTGAGGTTGATTTTGAATTTATTGGTGTTATCAATGTTATTTTTTGAACATTTTTGTATTTTTAAATGTTGAGGTTGTTGTTGAATTTGTTAGTATTATTCAATGTTGCGATTGTGGTTGAATTTGTTGGTTGTTTTTCAATGGTGAGGTTTTTGTTGAATATTTTGGTCTTTTCATTGTTGAGGTTGTTGTTAAATTTGTTGGTATTTTTCAATGTTTTGGTTGTTGCTAAATTTGTTGGTATTTTTCAATGTTGAGGTTGTTGATGAATTTGTTGGTGATTTTCAATATTGAGATTGTTGTTGAATTGGATAGTGTCATCAATGTTTATTTTGTAGAACTTGTATGTATTATTAAAAGTTGTGGTTGTTGTTTATTTTGTTAGTGTTTTTCACAGTTGAGATTGTTGAATTTGTTGGTGATTACCAATATTGAGGTTGTTGTTGAATTTGTTGGTGTTATGAATGGTTTTTTTAAACCTCTTTGTGTTTTTCAAAGTTGAGGTTGTTGCTGAATTTGTTGGTGATATTCAATGTTGAGGTTGTTGAATTTGTTGGTGATTTTCAATATTGAGATTGTTGTTGTATTTGTTGGTGTTTTTCAATGTTGAGGTTGTTGTTGACTTTGTTGGTGTTTTTCAATGTTGAGGTTGTTGTTGAATTTGTTGGTGATTTTCAATATTGAGGTTGTTGTTGAATTTGTTGGTGATTTTCAATATTGAGGATGTTGTTGAATTTTTGGTGTTATCGATGGTTTTTTTTTAACTTTTTTGTGTTTTTCAAAGTTGAGGTTTTTGCTGAATTTATTGATGTTATCAATGTTTATTTTGTTGAACTTTTTTGTACTTTTAAAAATTGAGGTTGATTTTGAATTTGTTGGTGTTTTTCATTTTTGACGTTGTTGTTGGATTTGTTTGTGTTTTTCAAAGTTGAGGTCGTTGAATTTGTTGGTGATTTTCAATATTGAGGTTGATGTTGATTTTGTTAGTGTTACCAATGTTTTTTTTTAACTTTTTTGTGTTTTTCAAAGTTGAGGTTGTTGCTGAATTTGTTGGTGATATACAGTTTTTGAATTTTTTGGTGTTTTTCAATGTTTACGTTGTTGTTGAATTTGTTGGTGATTTTCAATATTGAGGTTGATTTTGAATTTATTGGTGTTATCAATGTTATTTTTTGAACATTTTTGTATTTTTAAATGTTGAGGTTGTTGTTGAATTTGTTAGTATTTTTCAATGTTGCGATTGTGGTTGAATTTGTTGGTTGTTTTTCAATGGTGAGGTTTTTGTTGAATATTTTGGTCTTTTCATTGTTGAGGTTGTTGTTAAATTTGTTGGTATTTTTCAATGTTTTGGTTGTTGTTAAATTTGTTGGTATTTTTCAATGTTGAGGTTGTTGATGAATTTGTTGGTGATTTTCAATATTGAGATTGTTGTTGAATTGGATAGTGTCATCAATGTTTATTTTGTAGAACTTGTATGTATTATTAAAAGTTGTGGTTGTTGTTTAATTTGTTAGTGTTTTTCACAGTTGAGATTGTTGAATTTGTTGGTGATTACCAATATTGAGGTTGTTGTTGAATTTGTTGGTGTTATGAATGGTTTTTTTAAACCTCTTTGTGTTTTTCAAAGTTGAGGTTGTTGCTGAATTTGTTGGTGATATTCAATGTTGAGGTTGTTGAATTTGTTGGTGATTTTCAATATTGAGATTGTTGTTGTATTTGTTGGTGTTTTTCAATGTTGAGGTTGTTGTTGACTTTGTTGGTGTTTTTCAATGTTGAGGTTGTTGTTGAATTTGTTGGTGATTTTCAATATTGAGGTTGTTGTTGAATTTGTTGGTGATTTTCAATATTGAGGATGTTGTTGAATTTTTGGAGTTATCGATGGTTTTTTTTTAACTTTTTTGTGTTTTTCAAAGTTGAGGTTTTTGCTGAATTTATTGATGTTATCAATGTTTATTTTGTTGAACTTTTTTGTACTTTTAAAAATTGAGGTTGATTTTGAATTTGTTGGTGTTTTTCATTTTTGACGTTGTTGTTGGATTTGTTTGTGTCTTTCAAAGTTGAGGTCGTTGAATTTGTTGGTGATTTTCAATATTGAGGTTGATGTTGATTTTGTTAGTGTTACCAATGTTTTTTTTTAACTTTTTTGTGTTTTTCAAAGTTGAGGTTGTTGCTGAATTTGTTGGTGATATACAGTTTTTGAATTTTTTGGCGTTTTTCAATGTTTACGTTGTTGTTGAATTTGTTGGTGATTTTCAATATTGAGGTTGATTTTGAATTTATTGGTGTTATCAATGTTATTTTTTGAACATTTTTGTATTTTTAAATGTTGAGGTTGTTGTTGAATTTGTTAGTATTATTCAATGTTGCGATTGTGGTTGAATTTGTTGGTTGTTTTTCAATGGTGAGGTTTTTGTTGAATATTTTGGTCTTTTCATTGTTGAGGTTGTTGTTAAATTTGTTGGTATTTTTCAATGTTTTGGTTGTTGCTAAATTTGTTGGTATTTTTCAATGTTGAGGTTGTTGATGAATTTGTTGGTGATTTTCAATATTGAGATTGTTGTTGAATTGGATAGTGTCATCAATGTTTATTTTGTAGAACTTGTATGTATTATTAAAAGTTGTGGTTGTTGTTTATTTTGTTAGTGTTTTTCACAGTTGAGATTGTTGAATTTGTTGGTGATTACCAATATTGAGGTTGTTGTTGAATTTGTTGGTGTTATGAATGGTTTTTTTAAACCTCTTTGTGTTTTTCAAAGTTGAGGTTGTTGCTGAATATGTTGGTGATATTCAATGTTGAGGTTGTTGAATTTGTTGGTGATTTTCAATATTGAGATTGTTGTAGTATTTGTTGGTGTTTTTCAATGTTGAGGTTGTTGTTGACTTTGTTGGTCTTTTTCAATGTTGAGGTTGTTGTTGAATTTGTTGGTGATTTTCAATATTGAGGTTGTTGTTGAATTTGTTGGTGATTTTCAATATTGAGGATGTTGTTGAATTTGTTGGTGTTTTTCATTATTGAGTTTATTGTTGAATTTGTTGGTGTTTTTCAATGTTGAGGTTGTTGTTGAATTTGTTGGTGTTATGAATGGTTTTTTTTAACTTTTTTGTGTTTTTCAAAGTTGAGGTTGTTGCTGTATTTGTTGGTGATATTCAATGTTGAGGTTGTTGAATTTGATGGTGATTTTCAATATTGAGGTTGTTGTTGTATTTGTTGGTGTTTTTCAATGTTCAGGTTGTTGTTGAAGTTGTTGGTGTTTTTCAATGTTGAGGTTGTTGTTGCATTGGATCGTGTTATTCATTGTTGAGGTTGTTGTTGAATTTGTTGGTGTTTTTCAAAGTTGAGGTCGTTGAATTTGTTGGTGATTTTCAATATTGAGGATGTTGTTGAATTTTTGGTGTTATCAATGGGTTTTTTTGAACTTTTTTGTGTTTTTCAAAGTTGAGGTTTTTGCTGAATTTATTGATGTTATCAATGTTTATTTTGTTGAACTTTTTTGTACTTTTAAAAATTGAGGTTGATTTTGAATTTGTTGGTTTTTTTCATTTTTGACGTTGTTGTTGGATTTGTTTGTGTTTTTCAAAGTTGAGGTCGTTGAATTTGTTGGTGATTTTCAATATTGAGGTTGATGTTGATTTTGTTAGTGTTACCAATGTTTTTTTTAACTTTTTTGTGTTTTTCAAAGTTGAGGTTGTTGCTGAATTTGTTGGTGATATACAGTTTTTGAATTTTTTGGCGTTTTTCAATGTTTACGTTGTTGTTGAATTTGTTGGTGATTTTCAATATTGAGGTTGATTTTGAATTTATTGGTGTTATCAATGTTATTTTTTGAACATTTTTGTATTTTTAAGTGTTGAGGTTGTTGTTGAATTTGTTAGTATTTTTCAATGTTGCGATTGTGGTTGAATTTGTTGGTTGTTTTTCAATGGTGAGGTTTTTGTTGAATATTTTGGTCTTTTCATTGTTGAGGTTGTTGTTAAATTTGTTGGTATTTTTCAATGTTTTGGTTGTTGTTAAATTTGTTGGTATTTTTCAATGTTGAGGTTGTTGATGAATTTGTTGGTGATTTTCAATATTGAGATTGTTGTTGAATTGGATAGTGTCATCAATGTTTATTTTGTAGAACTTGTACGTATTATTAAAAGTTGTGGTTGTTGTTTAATTTGTTAGTGTTTTTCACAGTTGAGATTGTTGAATTTGTTGGTGATTACCAATATTGAGGTTGTTGTTGAATTTGTTGGTGTTATGAATGGTTTTTTTAAACCTCTTTGTGTTTTTCAAAGTTGAGGTTGTTGCTGAATTTGTTGGTGATATTCAATGTTGAGGTTGATGAATTTGCTGGTGATTTTCAATACTGAGGTTGTTGATGATTTTGTTGGCATTTTTCAATGTTGAGGTTGTTGTTGAATTTGTTGGTGTTATGAATGGTTTTTTTAAACCTCTTTGTGTTTTTCAAAGTTGAGGTTGTTGCTGAATTTGTTGGTGATATTCAATGTTGAGGTTGATGAATTTGCTGGTGATTTTCAATACTGAGGTTGTTGATGATTTTGTTGGCATTTTTCAATGTTGAGGTTGTTGTTGAATTTGTTGGTGATTTTCAATATTGAGGTTAATGTTGAATTTGTTGGTGTTATCAGTGTTGTTTTTTGAACTTTTTTGTGTTTTTCAATGTTGAGGTTGTTGTTGATTTGCTTGTTATTTTTCAATGTTGCGGTTATTGTTGAATTTTTTTGCTGTTTTTCATTGTTGTGGTTGTTGTTGAATTTGTTGTTGTTTTTCAATGTTGAGGTTGTTGTTGAATTTGTTTAAGTTTATCATTGTTGAGGCCGTTGAATTGGTTGGTGATTTTCAATATTGAGGATGTTGTTGAATTTGTTGGTGTTTTTCATTGTTGAGTTTGTTGTTGAATTTGTTGGTGTTTTTCAATGTTGAGGTTGTTGTTGAATTTGTTGGTGTTATGAATGGTTTTTTTTTAACTTTTTTGTGTTTTTCATAGTTGAGGTTGTTGCTGTATATGTTGGTGATATTCAATGTTGAGGTTGTTGAATTTGATGGTGATTTTCAATATTGAGGTTGTTGTTGTATTTGTTGGTGTTTTTCAATGTTCAGGTTGTTGTTGAAGTTGTTGGTGTTTTTCAATGTTGAGGTTGTTGTTGCATTGGTTCGTGTTTTTCAATGTTGAGGTTGTTGTTGAATTTGTTGGTGTTTTTCATTGTTGAGGTTGTTGTTGAATTTGTTGGTGTTTTTCAAAGTTGAGGTCGTTGAATTTGTTGGTGATTTTCAATATTGAGGATGTTGTTGAATTTTTGGTGTTATCAATGGGTTTTTTTGAACTTTTTTGTGTTTTTCAAAGTTGAGGTTTTTGCTGAATTTATTGATGTTATCAATGTTTATTTTGTTGAACTTTTTAGTACTTTTAAAAATTGAGGTTGATTTTGAATTTGTTGGTTTTTTTCATTTTTGACGTTGTTGTTGGATTTGTTTGTGTTTTTCAAAGTTGAGGTCGTTGAATTTGTTGGTGATTTTCAATATTGAGGTTGATGTTGAATTTGTTAGTGTTACCAATGTTTTTTTTAACTTTTTTGTGTTTTTCAAAGTTGAGGTTGTTGCTGAATTTGTTGGTGATATACAGTTTTTGAATTTTTTGGTGTTTTTCAATGTTTACGTTGTTGTTGAGTTTGTTGGTGATTTTCAATATTGAGGTTGATTTTGAATTTATTGGTGTTATCAATGTTATTTTTTGAACATTTTTGTATTTTTAAATGTTGAGGTTGTTGTTGAATTTGTTAGTATTTTTCAATGTTGCGATTGTGGTTGAATTTGTTGGTTGTTTTTCAATGGTGAGGTTTTTGTTGAATATTTTGGTCTTTTCATTGTTGAGGTTGTTGTTAAATTTGTTGGTATTTTTCAATGTTTTGGTTGTTGTTAAATTTGTTGGTATTTTTCAATGTTGAGGTTGTTGATGAATTTGTTGGTGATTTTCAATATTGAGATTGTTGTTGAATTGGATAGTGTCATCAATGTTTATTTTGTAGAACTTGTATGTATTATTAAAAGTTGTGGTTGTTGTTTAATTTGTTAGTGTTTTTCACAGTTGAGATTGTTGAATTTGTTGGTGATTACCAATATTGAGGTTGTTGTTGAATTTGTTGGTGTTATGAATGGTTTTTTTAAACCTCTTTGTGTTTTTCAAAGTTGAGGTTGTTGCTGAATTTGTTGGTGATATTCAATGTTGAGGTTGATGAATTTGCTGGTGATTTTCAATACTGAGGTTGTTGATGATTTTGTTGGCATTTTTCAATGTTGAGGTTGTTGTTGAATTTGTTGGTGATTTTCAATATTGAGGTTAATGTTGAATTTGTTGGTGTTATCAGTGTTGTTTTTTGAACTTTTTTGTGTTTTTCAATGTTGAGGTTGTTGTTGATTTGCTTGTTATTTTTCAATGTTGCGGTTATTGTTGAATTTTTTTGCTGTTTTTCATTGTTGTGGTTGTTGTTGAATTTGTTGTTGTTTTTCAATGTTGAGGTTGTTGTTGAATTTGTTTAAGTTTATCATTGTTGAGGCCGTTGAATTGGTTGGTGATTTTCAATATTGAGGATGTTGTTGAATTTGTTGGTGTTTTTCATTGTTGAGTTTGTTGTTGAATTTGTTGGTGTTTTTCAATGTTGAGGTTGTTGTTGAATTTGTTGGTGTTATGAATGGTTTTTTTTTAACTTTTTTGTGTTTTTCAAAGTTGAGGTTGTTGCTGTATTTGTTGGTGATATTCAATGTTGAGGTTGTTGAATTTGATGGTGATTTTCAATATTGAGGTTGTTGTTGTATTTGTTGGTGTTTTTCAATGTTCAGGTTGTTGTTGAAGTTGTTGGTGTTTTTCAATGTTGAGGTTGTTGTTGCATTGGATCGTGTTATTCAATGTTGCGGTTGTTGTTGAATTTGTTGGTGTTTTTCATTGTTGAGGTTGTTGTTGAATTTGTTGGTGTTTTTCAAAGTTGAGGTCGTTGAATTTGTTGGTGATTTTCAATATTGAGGATGTTGTTGAATTTTTGGTGTTATCAATGGGTTTTTTTGAACTTTTTTGTGTTTTTCAAAGTTGAGGTTTTTGCTGAATTTATTGATGTTATCAATGTTTATTTTGTTGAACTTTTTAGTACTTTTAAAAATTGAGGTTGATTTTGAATTTGTTGGTTTTTTTCATTTTTGACGTTGTTGTTGGATTTGTTTGTGTTTTTCAAAGTTGAGGTCGTTGAATTTGTTGGTGATTTTCAATATTGAGGTTGATGTTGAATTTGTTAGTGTTACCAATGTTTTTTTTAACTTTTTTGTGTTTTTCAAAGTTGCGGTTGTTGCTGAATTTGTTGGTGATATACAGTTTTTGAATTTTTTGGTGTTTTTCAATGTTTACGTTGTTGTTGAGTTTGTTGGTGATTTTCAATATTGAGGTTGATTTTGAATTTATTGGTGTTATCAATGTTATTTTTTGAACATTTTTGTATTTTTAAATGTTGAGGTTGTTGTTGAATTTGTTAGTATTTTTCAATGTTGCGATTGTGGTTGAATTTGTTGGTTGTTTTTCAATGGTGAGGTTTTTGTTGAATATTTTGGTCTTTTCATTGTTGAGGTTGTTGTTAAATTTGTTGGTATTTTTCAATGTTTTGGTTGTTGTTAAATTTGTTGGTATTTTTCAATGTTGAGGTTGTTGATGAATTTGTTGGTGATTTTCAATATTGAGATTGTTGTTGAATTGGATAGTGTCATCAATGTTTATTTTGTAGAACTTGTATGTATTATTAAAAGTTGTGGTTGATGTTTAATTTGTTAGTGTTTTTCACAGTTGAGATTGTTGAATTTGTTGGTGATTACCAATATTGAGGTTGTGGTTGAATTTGTTGGTGTTATGAATGGTTTTTTTAAACCTCTTTGTGTTTTTCAAAGTTGAGGTTGTTGCTGAATTTGTTGGTGATATTCAATGTTGAGGTTGATGAATTTGCTGGTGATTTTCAATACTGAGGTTGTTGATGATTTTGTTGGCATTTTTCAATGTTGAGGTTGTTGTTGAATTTGTTGGTGATTTTCAATATTGAGGTTAATGTTGAATTTGTTGCTGTTATCAGTGTTGTTTTTTGAACTTTTTTGTGTTTTTCAATGTTGAGGTTGTTGTTGATTTGCTTGTTATTTTTCAATGTTGCGGTTATTGTTGAATTTTTTTGCTGTTTTTCATTGTTGTGGTTGTTGTTGAATTTGTTGTTGTTTTTCAATGTTGAGGTTGTTGTTGAATTTGTTTAAGTTTATCATTGTTGAGGCCGTTGAATTGTTTGGTGATTTTCAATATTGAGGATGTTGTTGAATTTGTTGGTGTTTTTCATTGTTGAGTTTGTTGTTGAATTTGTTGGTGTTTTTCAATGTTGAGGTTGTTGTTGAATTTGTTGGTGTTATGAATGGTTTTTTTTTAACTTTTTTGTGTTTTTCAAAGTTGAGGTTGTTGCTGTATTTGTTGGTGATATTCAATGTTTAGGTTGTTGAATTTGATGGTGATTTTCAATATTGAGGTTGTTGTTGTATTTGTTGGTGTTTTTCAATGTTCAGGTTGTTGTTGAAGTTGTTGGTGTTTTTCAATGTTGAGGTTGTTGTTGCATTGGTTCGTGTTTTTCAATGTTGAGGTTGTTGTTGAATTTGTTGGTGTTTTTCATTGTTGAGGTTGTTGTTGAATTTGTTGGTGTTTTTCAAAGTTGAGGTCGTTGAATTTGTTGGTGATTTTCAATATTGAGGATGTTGTTGAATTTTTGGTGTTATCAATGGGTTTTTTTGAACTTTTTTGTGTTTTTCAAAGTTGAGGTTTTTGCTGAATTTATTGATGTTATCAATGTTTATTTTGTTGAACTTTTTTCTACTTTTAAAAATTGAGGTTGATTTTGAATTTGTTGGTTTTTTTCATTTTTGACGTTGTTGTTGGATTTGTTTGTGTTTTTCAAAGTTGAGGTCGTTGAATTTGTTGGTGATTTTCAATATTGAGGTTGATGTTGAATTTGTTAGTGTTACCAATGTTTTTTTTAACTTTTTTGTGTTTTTCAAAGTTGAGGTTGTTGCTGAATTTGTTGGTGATATACAGTTTTTGAATTTTTTGGCGTTTTTCAATGTTTACGTTGTTGTTGAATTTGTTGGTGATTTTCAATATTGAGGTTGATTTTGAATTTATTGGTGTTATCAATGTTATTTTTTGAACATTTTTGTATTTTTAAATGTTGAGGTTGTTGTTGAATTTGTTAGTATTTTTCAATGTTGCGATTGTGGTTGAATTTGTTGGTTGTTTTTCAATGGTGAGGTTTTTGTTGAATATTTTGGTCTTTTCATTGTTGAGGTTGTTGTTAAATTTGTTGGTATTTTTCAATGTTTTGGTTGTTGTTAAATTTGTTGGTATTTTTCAATGTTGAGGTTGTTGATGAATTTGTTGGTGATTTTCAATATTGAGATTGTTGTTGAATTGGATAGTGTCATCAATGTTTATTTTGTAGAACTTGTATGTATTATTAAAAGTTGTGGTTGTTGTTTAATTTGTTAGTGTTTTTCACAGTTGAGATTGTTGAATTTGTTGGTGATTACCAATATTGAGGTTGTTGTTGAATTTGTTGGTGTTATGAATGGTTTTTTTAAACCTCTTTGTGTTTTTCAAAGTTGAGGTTGTTGCTGAATTTGTTGGTGATATTCAATGTTGAGGTTGATGAATTTGCTGGTGATTTTCAATACTGAGGTTGATGATGATTTTGTTGGCATTTTTCAATGTTGAGGTTGTTGTTGAATTTGTTGGTGATTTTCAATATTGAGGTTAATGTTGAATTTGTTGCTGTTATCAGTGTTGTTTTTTGAACTTTTTTGTGTTTTTCAATGTTGAGGTTGTTGTTGATTTGCTTGTTATTTTTCAATGTTGCGGTTATTGTTGAATTTTTTTGCTGTTTTTCATTGTTGTGGTTGTTGTTGAATTTGTTGTTGTTTTTCAATGTTGAGGTTGTTGTTGAATTTGTTTAAGTTTATCATTGTTGAGGCCGTTGAATTGTTTGGTGATTTTCAATATTGAGGATGTTGTTGAATTTGTTGGTGTTTTTCATTGTTGAGTTTGTTGTTGAATTTGTTGGTGTTTTTCAATGTTGAGGTTGTTGTTGAATTTGTTGGTGTTATGAATGGTTTTTTTTTAACTTTTTTGTGTTTTTCAAAGTTGAGGTTGTTGCTGTATTTGTTGGTGATATTCAATGTTGAGGTTGTTGAATTTGATGGTGATTTTCAATATTGAGGTTGTTGTTGTATTTGTTGGTGTTTTTCAATGTTCAGGTTGTTGTTGAAGTTGTTGGTGTTTTTCAATGTTGAGGTTGTTGTTGCATTGGATCGTGTTATTCAATGTTGCGGTTGTTGTTGAATTTGTTGGTGTTTTTCATTGTTGAGGTTGTTGTTGAATTTGTTGGTGTTTTTCAAAGTTGAGGTCGTTGAATTTGTTGGTGATTTTCAATATTGAGGATGTTGTTGAATTTTTGGTGTTATCAATGGGTTTTTTTGAACTTTTTTGTGTTTTTCAAAGTTGAGGTTTTTGCTGAATTTATTGATGTTATCAATGTTTATTTTGTTGAACTTTTTAGTACTTTTAAAAATTGAGGTTGATTTTGAATTTGTTGTTTTTTTTTATTTTTGACGTTGTTGTTGGATTTGTTTGTGTTTTTCAAAGTTGAGGTCGTTGAATTTGTTGGTGATTTTCAATATTGAGGTTGATGTTGAATTTGTTAGTGTTACCAATGTTTTTTTTAACTTTTTTGTGTTTTTCAAAGTTGAGGTTGTTGCTGAATTTGTTGGTGATATACAGTTTTTGAATTTTTTGGTGTTTTTCAATGTTTACGTTGTTGTTGAGTTTGTTGGTGATTTTCAATATTGAGGTTGATTTTGAATTTATTGGTGTTATCAATGTTATTTTTTGAACATTTTTGTATTTTTAAATGTTGAGGTTGTTGTTGAATTTGTTAGTATTTTTCAATGTTGCGATTGTGGTTGAATTTGTTGGTTGTTTTTCAATGGTGAGGTTTTTGTTGAATATTTTGGTCTTTTCATTGTTGAGGTTGTTGTTAAATTTGTTGGTATTTTTCAATGTTTTGGTTGTTGTTAAATTTGTTGGTATTTTTCAATGTTGAGGTTGTTGATGAATTTGTTGGTGATTTTCAATATTGAGATTGTTGTTGAATTGGATAGTGTCATCAATGTTTATTTTGTAGAACTTGTATGTATTATTAAAAGTTGTGGTTGTTGTTTAATTTGTTAGTGTTTTTCACAGTTGAGATTGTTGAATTTGTTGGTGATTACCAATATTGAGGTTGTTGTTGAATTTGTTGGTGTTATGAATGGTTTTTTTAAACCTCTTTGTGTTTTTCAAAGTTGAGGTTGTTGCTGAATTTGTTGGTGATATTCAATGTTGAGGTTGATGAATTTGCTGGTGATTTTCAATACTGAGGTTGATGATGATTTTGTTGGCATTTTTCAATGTTGAGGTTGTTGTTGAATTTGTTGGTGATTTTCAATATTGAGGTTAATGTTGAATTTGTTGCTGTTATCAGTGTTGTTTTTTGAACTTTTTTGTGTTTTTCAATGTTGAGGTTGTTGTTGATTTGCTTGTTATTTTTCAATGTTGCGGTTATTGTTGAATTTTTTTGCTGTTTTTCATTGTTGTGGTTGTTGTTGAATTTGTTGTTGTTTTTCAATGTTGAGGTTGTTGTTGAATTTGTTTAAGTTTATCATTGTTGAGGCCGTTGAATTGGTTGGTGATTTTCAATATTGAGGATGTTGTTGAATTTGTTGGTGTTTTTCATTGTTGAGTTTGTTGTTGAATTTGTTGGTGTTTTTCAATGTTGAGGTTGTTGTTGAATTTGTTGGTGTTATGAATGGTTTTTTTTTAACTTTTTTGTGTTTTTCAAAGTTGAGGTTGTTGCTGTATTTGTTGGTGATATTCAATGTTGAGGTTGTTGAATTTGATGGTGATTTTCAATATTGAGGTTGTTGTTGTATTTGTTGGTGTTTTTCAATGTTCAGGTTGTTGTTGAAGTTGTTGGTGTTTTTCAATGTTGAGGTTGTTGTTGCATTGGATCGTGTTATTCAATGTTGCGGTTGTTGTTGAATTTGTTGGTGTTTTTCATTGTTGAGGTTGTTGTTGAATTTGTTGGTGTTTTTCAAAGTTGAGGTCGTTGAATTTGTTGGTGATTTTCAATATTGAGGATGTTGTTGAATTTTTGGTGTTATCAATGGGTTTTTTTGAACTTTTTTGTGTTTTTCAAAGTTGAGGTTTTTGCTGAATTTATTGATGTTATCAATGTTTATTTTGTTGAACTTTTTAGTACTTTTAAAAATTGAGGTTGATTTTGAATTTGTTGGTTTTTTTCATTTTTGACGTTGTTGTTGGATTTGTTTGTGTTTTTCAAAGTTGAGGTCGTTGAATTTGTTGGTGATTTTCAATATTGAGGTTGATGTTGAATTTGTTAGTGTTACCAATGTTTTTTTTAACTTTTTTGTGTTTTTCAAAGTTGAGGTTGTTGCTGAATTTGTTGGTGATATACAGTTTTTGAATTTTTTGGTGTTTTTCAATGTTTACGTTGTTGTTGAGTTTGTTGGTGATTTTCAATATTGAGGTTGATTTTGAATTTATTGGTGTTATCAATGTTATTTTTTGAACATTTTTGTATTTTTAAATGTTGAGGTTGTTGTTGAATTTGTTAGTATTTTTCAATGTTGCGATTGTGGTTGAATTTGTTGGTTGTTTTTCAATGGTGAGGTTTTTGTTGAATATTTTGGTCTTTTCATTGTTGAGGTTGTTGTTAAATTTGTTGGTATTTTTCAATGTTTTGGTTGTTGTTAAATTTGTTGGTATTTTTCAATGTTGAGGTTGTTGATGAATTTGTTGGTGATTTTCAATATTGAGATTGTTGTTGAATTGGATAGTGTCATCAATGTTTATTTTGTAGAACTTGTATGTATTATTAAAAGTTGTGGTTGTTGTTTAATTTGATAGTGTTTTTCACAGTTGAGATTGTTGAATTTGTTGGTGATTACCAATATTGAGGTTGTTGTTGAATTTGTTGGTGTTATGAATGGTTTTTTTAAACCTCTTTGTGTTTTTCAAAGTTGAGGTTGTTGCTGAATTTGTTGGTGATATTCAATGTTGAGGTTGATGAATTTGCTGGTGATTTTCAATACTGAGGTTGTTGATGATTTTGTTGGCATTTTTCAATGTTGAGGTTGTTGTTGAATTTGTTGGTGATTTTCAATATTGAGGTTAATGTTGAATTTGTTGCTGTTATCAGTGTTGTTTTTTGAACTTTTTTGTGTTTTTCAATGTTGAGGTTGTTGTTGATTTGCTTGTTATTTTTCAATGTTGCGGTTATTGTTGAATTTTTTTGCTGTTTTTCATTGTTGTGGTTGTTGTTGAATTTGTTGTTGTTTTTCAATGTTGAGGTTGTTGTTGAATTTGTTTAAGTTTATCATTGTTGAGGCCGTTGAATTGGTTGGTGATTTTCAATATTGAGGATGTTGTTGAATTTGTTGGTGTTTTTCATTGTTGAGTTTGTTGTTGAATTTGTTGGTGTTTTTCAATGTTGAGGTTGTTGTTGAATTTGTTGGTGTTATGAATGGTTTTTTTTTAACTTTTTTGTGTTTTTCAAAGTTGAGGTTGTTGCTGTATTTGTTGGTGATATTCAATGTTGAGGTTGTTGAATTTGATGGTGATTTTCAATATTGAGGTTGTTGTTGTATTTGTTGGTGTTTTTCAATGTTCAGGTTGTTGTTGAAGTTGTTGGTGTTTTTCAATGTTGAGGTTGTTGTTGCATTGGTTCGTGTTTTTCAATGTTGAGGTTGTTGTTGAATTTGTTGGTGTTTTTCATTGTTGAGGTTGTTGTTGAATTTGTTGGTGTTTTTCAAAGTTGAGGTCGTTGAATTTGTTGGTGATTTTCAATATTGAGGATGTTGTTGAATTTTTGGTGTTATCAATGGGTTTTTTTGAACTTTTTGTGTTTTTCAAAGTTGAGGTTTTTGCTGAATTTATTGATGTTATCAATGTTTATTTTGTTGAACTTTTTAGTACTTTTAAAAATTGAGGTTGATTTTGAATTTGTTGGTTTTTTTCATTTTTGACGTTGTTGTTGGATTTGTTTGTGTTTTTCAAAGTTGAGGTCGTTGAATTTGTTGGTGATTTTCAATATTGAGGTTGATGTTGAATTTGTTAGTGTTACCAATGTTTTTTTTAACTTTTTTGTGTTTTTCAAAGTTGAGGTTGTTGCTGAATTTGTTGGTGATATACAGTTTTTGAATTTTTTGGCGTTTTTCAATGTTTACGTTGTTGTTGAGTTTGTTGGTGATTTTCAATATTGAGGTTGATTTTGAATTTATTGGTGTTATCAATGTTATTTTTTGAACATTTTTGTATTTTTAAATGTTGAGGTTGTTGTTGAATTTGTTAGTATTTTTCAATGTTGCGATTGTGGTTGAATTTGTTGGTTGTTTTTCAATGGTGAGGTTTTTGTTGAATATTTTGGTCTTTTCATTGTTGAGGTTGTTGTTAAATTTGTTGGTATTTTTCAATGTTTTGGTTGTTGCTAAATTTGTTGGTATTTTTCAATGTTGAGGTTGTTGATGAATTTGTTGGTGATTTTCAATATTGAGATTGTTGTTGAATTGGATAGTGTCATCAATGTTTATTTTGTAGAACTTGTATGTATTATTAAAAGTTGTGGTTGTTGTTTAATTTGTTAGTGTTTTTCACAGTTGAGATTGTTGGTGATTACCAATATTGAGGTTGTTGTTGAATTTGTTGGTGTTATGAATGGTTTTTTTAAACCTCTTTGTGTTTTTCAAAGTTGAGGTTGTTGCTGAATTTGTTGGTGATATTCAATGTTGAGGTTGATGAATTTGCTGGTGATTTTCAATACTGAGGTTGTTGATGATTTTGTTGGCATTTTTCAATGTTGAGGTTGTTGTTGAATTTGTTGGTGATTGTCAATATTGAGGTTAATGTTGAATTTGTTGCTGTTATCAGTGTTGTTTTTTGAACTTTTTTGTGTTTTTCAATGTTGAGGTTGTTGTTGATTTGCTTGTTATTTTTCAATGTTGCGGTTATTGTTGAATTTTTTTGCTGTTTTTCATTGTTGTGGTTGTTGTTGAATTTGTTGTTGTTTTTCAATGTTGAGGTTGTTGTTGAATTTGTTTAAGTTTATCATTGTTGAGGCCGTTGAATTGGTTGGTGATTTTCAATATTGAGGATGTTGTTGAATTTGTTGGTGTTTTTCATTGTTGAGTTTGTTGTTGAATTTGTTGGTGTTTTTCAATGTTGAGGTTGTTGTTGAATTTGTTGGTGTTATGAATGGTTTTTTTTAACTTTTTTGTGTTTTTCAAAGTTGAGGTTGTTGCTGTATTTGTTGGTGATATTCAATGTTGAGGTTGTTGAATTTGATGGTGATTTTCAATATTGAGGTTGTTGTTGTATTTGTTGGTGTTTTTCAATGTTCAGGTTGTTGTTGAAGTTGTTGGTGTTTTTCAATGTTGAGGTTGTTGTTGCATTGGATCGTGTTATTCAATGTTGCGGTTGTTGTTGAATTTGTTGGTGTTTTTCATTGTTGAGGTTGTTGTTGAATTTGTTGGTGTTTTTCAAAGTTGAGGTCGTTGAATTTGTTGGTGATTTTCAATATTGAGGATGTTGTTGAATTTTTGGTGTTATCAATGGGTTTTTTTGAACTTTTTTGTGTTTTTCAAAGTTGAGGTTTTTGCTGAATTTATTGATGTTATCAATGTTTATTTTGTTGAACTTTTTAGTACTTTTAAAAATTGAGGTTGATTTTGAATTTGTTGGTTTTTTTCATTTTTGACGTTGTTGTTGGATTTGTTTGTGTTTTTCAAAGTTGAGGTCGTTGAATTTGTTGGTGATTTTCAATATTGAGGTTGATGTTGAATTTGTTAGTGTTACCAATGTTTTTTTTAACTTTTTTGTGTTTTTCAAAGTTGAGGTTGTTGCTGAATTTGTTGGTGATATACAGTTTTTGAATTTTTTGGTGTTTTTCAATGTTTACGTTGTTGTTGAGTTTGTTGGTGATTTTCAATATTGAGGTTGATTTTGAATTTATTGGTGTTATCAATGTTATTTTTTGAACATTTTTGTATTTTTAAATGTTGAGGTTGTTGTTGAATTTGTTAGTATTTTTCAATGTTGCGATTGTGGTTGAATTTGTTGGTTGTTTTTCAATGGTGAGGTTTTTGTTGAATATTTTGGTCTTTTCATTGTTGAGGTTGTTGTTAAATTTGTTGGTATTTTTCAATGTTTTGGTTGTTGTTAAATTTGTTGGTATTTTTCAATGTTGAGGTTGTTGATGAATTTGTTGGTGATTTTCAATATTGAGATTGTTGTTGAATTGGATAGTGTCATCAATGTTTATTTTGTAGAACTTGTATGTATTATTAAAAGTTGTGGTTGTTGTTTAATTTGATAGTGTTTTTCACAGTTGAGATTGTTGAATTTGTTGGTGATTACCAATATTGAGGTTGTTGTTGAATTTGTTGGTGTTATGAATGGTTTTTTTAAACCTCTTTGTGTTTTTCAAAGTTGAGGTTGTTGCTGAATTTGTTGGTGATATTCAATGTTGAGGTTGATGAATTTGCTGGTGATTTTCAATACTGAGGTTGTTGATGATTTTGTTGGCATTTTTCAATGTTGAGGTTGTTGTTGAATTTGTTGGTGATTGTCAATATTGAGGTTAATGTTGAATTTGTTGCTGTTATCAGTGTTGTTTTTTGAACTTTTTTGTGTTTTTCAATGTTGAGGTTGTTGTTGATTTGCTTGTTATTTTTCAATGTTGCGGTTATTGTTGAATTTTTTTGCTGTTTTTCATTGTTGTGGTTGTTGTTGAATTTGTTGTTGTTTTTCAATGTTGAGGTTGTTGTTGAATTTGTTTAAGTTTATCATTGTTGAGGCCGTTGAATTGGTTGGTGATTTTCAATATTGAGGATGTTGTTGAATTTGTTGGTGTTTTTCATTGTTGAGTTTGTTGTTGAATTTGTTGGTGTTTTTCAATGTTGAGGTTGTTGTTGAATTTGTTGGTGTTATGAATGGTTTTTTTTTAACTTTTTTGTGTTTTTCAAAGTTGAGGTTGTTGCTGTATTTGTTGGTGATATTCAATGTTGAGGTTGTTGAATTTGATGGTGATTTTCAATATTGAGGTTGTTGTTGTATTTGTTGGTGTTTTTCAATGTTCAGGTTGTTGTTGAAGTTGTTGGTGTTTTTCAATGTTGAGGTTGTTGTTGCATTGGATCGTGTTATTCAATGTTGCGGTTGTTGTTGAATTTGTTGGTGTTTTTCATTGTTGAGGTTGTTGTTGAATTTGTTGGTGTTTTTCAAAGTTGAGGTCGTTGAATTTGTTGGTGATTTTCAATATTGAGGATGTTGTTGAATTTTTGGTGTTATCAATGGGTTTTTTTGAACTTTTTTGTGTTTTTCAAAGTTGAGGTTTTTGCTGAATTTATTGATGTTATCAATGTTTATTTTGTTGAACTTTTTAGTACTTTTAAAAATTGAGGTTGATTTTGAATTTGTTGGTTTTTTTCATTTTTGACGTTGTTGTTGGATTTGTTTGTGTTTTTCAAAGTTGAGGTCGTTGAATTTGTTGGTGATTTTCAATATTGAGGTTGATGTTGAATTTGTTAGTGTTACCAATGTTTTTTTTAACTTTTTTGTGTTTTTCAAAGTTGAGGTTGTTGCTGAATTTGTTGGTGATATACAGTTTTTGCATTTTTTGGTGTTTTTCAATGTTTACGTTGTTGTTGAGTTTGTTGGTGATTTTCAATATTGAGGTTGATTTTGAATTTATTGGTGTTATCAATGTTATTTTTTGAACATTTTTGTATTTTTAAATGTTGAGGTTGTTGTTGAATTTGTTAGTATTTTTCAATGTTGCGATTGTGGTTGAATTTGTTGGTTGTTTTTCAATGGTGAGGTTTTTGTTGAATATTTTGGTCTTTTCATTGTTGAGGTTGTTGTTAAATTTGTTGGTATTTTTCAATGTTTTGGTTGTTGTTAAATTTGTTGGTATTTTTCAATGTTGAGGTTGTTGATGAATTTGTTGGTGATTTTCAATATTGAGATTGTTGTTGAATTGGATAGTGTCATCAATGTTTATTTTGTAGAACTTGTATGTATTATTAAAAGTTGTGGTTGTTGTTTAATTTGTTAGTGTTTTTCACAGTTGAGATTGTTGAATTTGTTGGTGATTACCAATATTGAGGTTGTTGTTGAATTTGTTGGTGTTATGAATGGTTTTTTTAAACCTCTTTGTGTTTTTCAAAGTTGAGGTTGTTGCTGAATTTGTTGGTGATATTCAATGTTGAGGTTGATGAATTTGCTGGTGATTTTCAATACTGAGGTTGTTGATGATTTTGTTGGCATTTTTCAATGTTGAGGTTGTTGTTGAATTTGTTGGTGATTGTCAATATTGAGGTTAATGTTGAATTTGTTGCTGTTATCAGTGTTGTTTTTTGAACTTTTTTGTGTTTTTCAATGTTGAGGTTGTTGTTGATTTGCTTGTTATTTTTCAATGTTGCGGTTATTGTTGAATTTTTTTGCTGTTTTTCATTGTTGTGGTTGTTGTTGAATTTGTTGTTGTTTTTCAATGTTGAGGTTGTTGTTGAATTTGTTTAAGTTTATCATTGTTGAGGCCGTTGAATTGGTTGGTGATTTTCAATATTGAGGATGTTGTTGAATTTGTTGGTGTTTTTCATTGTTGAGTTTGTTGTTGAATTTGTTGGTGTTTTTCAATGTTGAGGTTGTTGTTGAATTTGTTGGTGTTATGAATGGTTTTTTTTTAACTTTTTTGTGTTTTTCAAAGTTGAGGTTGTTGCTGTATTTGTTGGTGATATTCAATGTTGAGGTTGTTGAATTTGATGGTGATTTTCAATATTGAGGTTGTTGTTGTATTTGTTGGTGTTTTTCAATGTTCAGGTTGTTGTTGAAGTTGTTGGTGTTTTTCAATGTTGAGGTTGTTGTTGCATTGGATCGTGTTATTCAATGTTGCGGTTGTTGTTGAATTTGTTGGTGTTTTTCATTGTTGAGGTTGTTGTTGAATTTGTTGGTGTTTTTCAAAGTTGAGGTCGTTGAATTTGTTGGTGATTTTCAATATTGAGGATGTTGTTGAATTTTTGGTGTTATCAATGGGTTTTTTTGAACTTTTTTGTGTTTTTCAAAGTTGAGGTTTTTGCTGAATTTATTGATGTTATCAATGTTTATTTTGTTGAACTTTTTAGTACTTTTAAAAATTGAGGTTGATTTTGAATTTGTTGGTTTTTTTCATTTTTGACATTGTTGTTGGATTTGTTTGTGTTTTTCAAAGTTGAGGTCGTTGAATTTGTTGGTGATTTTCAATATTGAGGTTGATGTTGAATTTGTTAGTGTTACCAATGTTTTTTTTAACTTTTTTGTGTTTTTCAAAGTTGAGGTTGTTGCTGAATTTGTTGGTGATATACAGTTTTTGAATTTTTTGGCGTTTTTCAATGTTTACGTTGTTGTTGAATTTGTTGGTGATTTTCAATATTGAGGTTGATTTTGAATTTATTGGTGTTATCAATGTTATTTTTTGAACATTTTTGTATTTTTAAATGTTGAGGTTGTTGTTGAATTTGTTAGTATTTTTCAATGTTGCGATTGTGGTTGAATTTGTTGGTTGTTTTTCAATGGTGAGGTTTTTGTTGAATATTTTGGTCTTTTCATTGTTGAGGTTGTTGTTAAATTTGTTGGTATTTTTCAATGTTTTGGTTGTTGTTAAATCTGTTGGTATTTTTCAATGTTGAGGTTGTTGATGAATTTGTTGGTGATTTTCAATATTGAGATTGTTGTTGAATTGGATAGTGTCATCAATGTTTATTTTGTAGAACTTGTATGTATTATTAAAAGTTGTGGTTGTTGTTTAATTTGTTAGTGTTTTTCACAGTTGAGATTGTTGAATTTGTTGGTGATTACCAATATTGAGGTTGTTGTTGAATTTGTTGGTGTTATGAATGGTTTTTTTAAACCTCTTTGTGTTTTTCAAAGTTGAGGTTGTTGCTGAATTTGTTGGTGATATTCAATGTTGAGGTTGATGAATTTGCTGGTGATTTTCAATACTGAGGTTGTTGATGATTTTGTTGGCATTTTTCAATGTTGAGGTTGTTGTTGAATTTGTTGGTGATTTTCAATATTGAGGTTAATGTTGAATTTGTTGGTGTTATCTGTTGTTTTTTGAACTTTTTTGTGTTTTTCAATGTTGAGGTTGTTGTTGATTTGCTTGTTATTTTTCAATGTTGCGGTTATTGTTGAATTTTTTTGCTGTTTTTCATTGTTGTGGTTGTTGTTGAATTTGTTGTTGTTTTTCAATGTTGAGGTTGTTGTTGAATTTGTTTAAGTTTATCATTGTTGAGGCCGTTGAATTGGTTGGTGATTTTCAATATTGAGGATGTTGTTGAATTTGGTGGTGTTTTTCATTGTTGAGTTTGTTGTTGAATTTGTTGGTGTTTTTCAATGTTGAGGTTGTTGTTGAATTTGTTGGTGTTATGAATGGTTTTTTTTTAACTTTTTTGTGTTTTTCAAAGTTGAGGTTGTTGCTGTATTTGTTGGTGATATTCAATGTTGAGGTTGTTGAATTTGATGGTGATTTTCAATATTGAGGTTGTTGTTGTATTTGTTGGTGTTTTTCAATGTTCAGGTTGTTGTTGAAGTTGTTGGTGTTTTTCAATGTTGAGGTTGTTGTTGCATTGGTTCGTGTTTTTCAATGTTGAGGTTGTTGTTGAATTTGTTGGTGTTTTTCATTGTTGAGGTTGTTGTTGAATTTGTTGGTGTTTTTCAAAGTTGAGGTCGTTGAATTTGTTGGTGATTTTCAATATTGAGGATGTTGTTGAATTTTTGGTGTTATCAATGGGTTTTTTTGAACTTTTTTGTGTTTTTCAAAGTTGAGGTTTTTGCTGAATTTATTGATGTTATCAATGTTTATTTTGTTGAACTTTTTAGTACTTTTAAAAATTGAGGTTGATTTTGAATTTGTTGGTTTTTTTCATTTTTGACGTTGTTGTTGGATTTGTTTGTGTTTTTCAAAGTTGAGGTCGTTGAATTTGTTGGTGATTTTCAATATTGAGGTTGATGTTGAATTTGTTAATGTTACCAATGTTTTTTTTAACTTTTTTGTGTTTTTCAAAGTTGAGGTTGTTGCTGAATTTGTTGGTGATATACAGTTTTTGAATTTTTTGGCATTTTTCAATGTTTACGTTGTTGTTGAATTTGTTGGTGATTTTCAATATTGAGGTTGATTTTGAATTTATTGGTGTTATCAATGTTATTTTTTGAACATTTTTGTATTTTTAAATGTTGAGGTTGTTGTTGAATTTGTTAGTATTTTTCAATGTTGCGATTGTGGTTGAATTTGTTGGTTGTTTTTCAATGGTGAGGTTTTTGTTGAATATTTTGGTCTTTTCATTGTTGAGGTTGTTGTTAAATTTGTTGGTATTTTTCAATGTTTTGGTTGTTGTTAAATTTGTTGGTATTTTTCAATGTTGAGGTTGTTGATGAATTTGTTGGTGATTTTCAATATTGAGATTGTTGTTGAATTGGATAGTGTCATCAATGTTTATTTTGTAGAACTTGTATGTATTATTAAAAGTTGTGGTTGTTGTTTAATTTGTTAGTGTTTTTCACAGTTGAGATTGTTGAATTTGTTGGTGATTACCAATATTGAGGTTGTTGTTGAATTTGTTGGTGTTATGAATGGTTTTTTTAAACCTCTTTGTGTTTTTCAAAGTTGAGGTTGTTGCTGAATTTGTTGGTGATATTCAATGTTGAGGTTGATGAATTTGCTGGTGATTTTCAATACTGAGGTTGTTGATGATTTTGTTGGCATTTATCAATGTTGACGTTGTTGTTGAATTTGTTGGTGATTTTCAATATTGAGGTTAATGTTGAATTTGTTGGTGTTGTCAGTGTTGTTTTTTGAACTTTTTTGTGTTTTTCAATGTTTAGGTTGTTGTTGATTTGTTTGTTATTTTTCAATGTTGCGGTTATTGTTGAATTTTTTGCTGCTTTTTCATTGTTGTGGTTGTTGTTGAATTTGTTGTTGTTTTTCAATGTTGAGGTTGTTGTTGAATTTGTTTAAGTTTATCATTGTTGAGGTCGTTGAATTGGTTGGTGATTTTCAATATTGAGGATGTTGTTGAATTTGTTGGTGTTTTTCATTGTTGAGTTTGTTGTTGAATTTGTTGGTGTTTTTCAATGTTGAGGTTGTTGTTGAATTTGTTGGTGTTATGAATGGTTTTTTTTTAACTTTTTTGTGTTTTTCAAAGTTGAGGTTGTTGCTGTATTTGTTGGTGATATTCAATGTTGAGGTTGTTGAATTTCATGGTGATTTTCAATATTGAGGTTGTTGTTGTATTTGTTGGTGTTTTTCAATGTTCAGGTTGTTGTTGAAGTTGTTGGTGTTTTTCAATGTTGAGGTTGTTGTTGCATTGGATCGTGTTATTCAATGTTGCGGTTGTTGTTGAATTTGTTGGTGTTTTTCATTGTTGAGGTTGTTGTTGAATTTGTTGGTGTTTTTCAAAGTTGAGGTCGTTGAATTTGTTGGTGATTTTCAATATTGAGGATGTTGTTGAATTTTTGGTGTTATCAATGGGTTTTTTTGAACTTTTTTGTGTTTTTCAAAGTTGAGGTTTTTGCTGAATTTATTGATGTTATCAATGTTTATTTTGTTGAACTTTTTAGTACTTTTAAAAATTGAGGTTGATTTTGAATTTGTTGGTTTTTTTCATTTTTGACGTTGTTGTTGGATTTGTTTGTGTTTTTCAAAGTTGAGGTCGTTGAATTTGTTGGTGATTTTCAATATTGAGGTTGATGTTGAATTTGTTAGTGTTACCAATGTTTTTTTTAACTTTTTTGTGTTTTTCAAAGTTGAGGTTGTTGCTGAATTTGTTGGTGATATACAGTTTTTGAATTTTTTGGTGTTTTTCAATGTTTACGTTGTTGTTGAATTTGTTGGTGATTTTCAATATTGAGGTTGATTTTGAATTTATTGGTGTTATCAATGTTATTTTTTGAACATTTTTGTATTTTTAAATGTTGAGGTTGTTGTTGAATTTGTTAGTATTTTTCAATGTTGCGATTGTGGTTGAATTTGTTGGTTGTTTTTCAATGGTGAGGTTTTTGTTGAATATTTTGGTCTTTTCATTGTTGAGGTTGTTGTTAAATTTGTTGGTATTTTTCAATGTTTTGGTTGTTGCTAAATTTGTTGGTATTTTTCAATGTTGAGGTTGTTGATGAATTTGTTGGTGATTTTCAATATTGAGATTGTTGTTGAATTGGATAGTGTCATCAATGTTTATTTTGTAGAACTTGTATGTATTATTAAAAGTTGTGGTTGTTGTTTAATTTGTTAGTGTTTTTCACAGTTGAGATTGTTGAATTTGTTGGTGATTACCAATATTGAGGTTGTTGTTGAATTTGTTGGTGTTATGAATGGTTTTTTTAAACCTCTTTGTGTTTTTCAAAGTTGAGGTTGTTGCTGAATTTGTTGGTGATATTCAATGTTGAGGTTGTTGAATTTGCTGGTGATTTTCAATACTGAGGTTGTTGATGATTTTGTTGGCATTTTTCAATGTTGAGGTTGTTGTTGAATTTGTTGGTGATTTTCAATATTGAGGTTAATGTTGAATTTGTTGGTGTTATCAGTGTTGTTTTTTGAACTTTTTTGTGTTTTTCAATGTTGAGGTTGTTGTTGATTTGCTTGTTATTTTTCAATGTTGCGGTTATTGTTGAATTTTTTGCTGCTTTTTCATTGTTGTGGTTGTTGTTGAATTTGTTGATGTTTTTCAATGTTGAGGTTGTTGTTGAATTTGTTTAAGTTTATCATTGTTGAGGTCGTTGAATTGGTTGGTGATTTTCAATATTGAGGATGTTGTTGAATTTGTTGGTGTTTTTCATTGTTGAGTTTGTTGTTGAATTTGTTGGTGTTTTTCAATGTTGAGGTTGTTGTTGAATTTGTTGGTGTTATGAATGTTTTTTTTTTAACTTTTTTGTGTTTTTCAAAGTTGTGGTTGTTGCTGTATTTGTTGGTGATATTCAATGTTGAGGTTGTTGAATTTGATGGTGATTTTCAATATTGAGGTTGTTGTTGTATTTGTTGGTGTTTTTCAATGTTCAGGTTGTTGTTGAAGTTGTTGGTGTTTTTCAATGTTGAGGTTGTTGTTGCATTGGTTCGTGTTTTTCAATGTTGAGGTTGTTGTTGAATTTGTTGGTGTTTTTCATTGTTGAGGTTGTTGTTGAATTTGTTGGTGTTTTTCAAAGTTGAGGTCGTTGAATTTGTTGGTGATTTTCAATATTGAGGATGTTGTTGAATTTTTGGTGTTATCAATGGGTTTTTTTGAACTTTTTTGTGTTTTTCAAAGTTGAGGTTTTTGCTGAATTTATTGATGTTATCAATGTTTATTTTGTTGAACTTTTTAGTACTTTTAAAAATTGAGGTTGATTTTGAATTTGTTGGTTTTTTTCATTTTTGACGTTGTTGTTGGATTTGTTTGTGTTTTTCAAAGTTGAGGTCGTTGAATTTGTTGGTGATTTTCAATATTGAGGTTGATGTTGAATTTGTTAGTGTTACCAATGTTTTTTTTAACTTTTTTGTGTTTTTCAAAGTTGAGGTTGTTGCTGAATTTGTTGGTGATATACAGTTTTTGAATTTTTTGGCGTTTTTCAATGTTTACGTTGTTGTTGAATTTGTTGGTGATTTTCAATATTGAGGTTGATTTTGAATTTATTGGTGTTATCAATGTTATTTTTTGAACATTTTTGTATTTTTAAATGTTGAGGTTGTTGTTGAATTTGTTAGTATTATTCAATGTTGCGATTGTGGTTGAATTTGTTGGTTGTTTTTCAATGGTGAGGTTTTTGTTGAATATTTTGGTCTTTTCATTGTTGAGGTTGTTGTTAAATTTGTTGGTATTTTTCAATGTTTTGGTTGTTGTTAAATTTGTTGGTATTTTTCAATGTTGAGGTTGTTGATGAATTTGTTGGTGATTTTCAATATTGAGATTGTTGTTGAATTGGATAGTGTCATCAATGTTTATTTTGTAGAACTTGTATGTATTATTAAAAGTTGTGGTTGTTGTTTAATTTGTTAGTGTTTTTCACAGTTGAGATTGTTGAATTTGTTGGTGATTACCAATATTGAGGTTGTTGTTGAATTTGTTGGTGTTATGAATGGTTTTTTTAAACCTCTTTGTGTTTTTCAAAGTTGAGGTTGTTGCTGAATTTGTTGGTGATATTCAATGTTGAGGTTGATGAATTTGCTGGTGATTTTCAATACTGAGGTTGTTGATGATTTTGTTGGCATTTATCAATGTTGAGGTTGTTGTTGAATTTGTTGGTGATTTTCAATATTGAGGTTAATGTTGAATTTGTTGGTGTTATCAGTGTTGTTTTTTGAACTTTTTTGTGTTTTTCAATGTTGAGGTTGTTGTTGATTTGTTTGTTATTTTTCAATGTTGCGGTTATTGTTGAATTTTTTGCTGCTTTTTCATTGTTGTGGTTGTTGTTGAATTTGTTGTTGTTTTTCAATGTTGAGGTTGTTGTTGAATTTGTTTAAGTTTATCATTGTTGAGGCCGTTGAATTGGTTGGTGATTTTCAATATTGAGGATGTTGTTGAATTTGTTGGTGTTTTTCATTGTTGAGTTTGTTGTTGAATTTGTTGGTGTTTTTCAATGTTGAGGTTGTTGTTGAATTTGTTGGTGTTATGAATGTTTTTTTTTTAACTTTTTTGTGTTTTTCAAAGTTGAGGTTGTTGCTGTATTTGTTGGTGATATTCAATGTTGAGGTTGTTGAATTTGATGGTGATTTTCAATATTGAGGTTGTTGTTGTATTTGTTGGTGTTTTTCAATGTTCAGGTTGTTGTTGAAGTTGTTGGTGTTTTTCAATGTTGAGGTTGTTGTTGCATTGGTTCGTGTTTTTCAATGTTGAGGTTGTTGTTGAATTTGTTGGTGTTTTTCATTGTTGAGGTTGTTGTTGAATTTGTTGGTGTTTTTCAAAGTTGAGGTCGTTGAATTTGTTGGTGATTTTCAATATTGAGGATGTTGTTGAATTTTTGGTGTTATCAATGGGTTTTTTTGAACTTTTTTGTGTTTTTCAAAGTTGAGGTTTTTGCTGAATTTATTGATGTTATCAATGTTTATTTTGTTGAACTTTTTAGTACTTTTAAAAATTGAGGTTGATTTTGAATTTGTTGGTTTTTTTCATTTTTGACGTTGTTGTTGGATTTGTTTGTGTTTTTCAAAGTTGAGGTCGTTGAATTTGTTGGTGATTTTCAATATTGAGGTTGATGTTGAATTTGTTAGTGTTACCAATGTTTTTTTTAACTTTTTTGTGTTTTTCAAAGTTGAGGTTGTTGCTGAATTTGTTGGTGATATACAGTTTTTGAATTTTTTGGTGTTTTTCAATGTTTACGTTGTTGTTGAATTTGTTGGTGATTTTCAATATTGAGGTTGATTTTGAATTTATTGGTGTTATCAATGTTATTTTTTGAACATTTTTGTATTTTTAAATGTTGAGGTTGTTGTTGAATTTGTTAGTATTTTTCAATGTTGCGATTGTGGTTGAATTTGTTGGTTGTTTTTCAATGGTGAGGTTTTTGTTGAATATTTTGGTCTTTTCATTGTTGAGGTTGTTGTTAAATTTGTTGGTATTTTTCAATGTTGAGGTTGTTGATGAATTTGTTGGTGATTTTCAATATTGAGATTGTTGTTGAATTGGATAGTGTCATCAATGTTTATTTTGTAGAACTTGTATGTATTATTAAAAGTTGTGGTTGTTGTTTAATTTGTTAGTGTTTTTCACAGTTGAGATTGTTGAATTTGTTGGTGATTACCAATATTGAGGTTGTTGTTGAATTTGTTGGTGTTATGAATGGTTTTTTTAAACCTCTTTGTGTTTTTCAAAGTTGAGGTTGTTGCTGAATTTGTTGGTGATATTCAATGTTGAGGTTGATGAATTTGCTGGTGATTTTCAATACTGAGGTTGTTGATGATTTTGTTGGCATTTTTCAATGTTGAGGTTGTTGTTGAATTTGTTGGTGATTTTCAATATTGAGGTTAATGTTGAATTTGTTGCTGTTATCAGTGTTGTTTTTTGAACTTTTTTGTGTTTTTCAATGTTGAGGTTGTTGTTGATTTGCTTGTTATTTTTCAATGTTGCGGTTATTGAATTTTTTTGCTGTTTTTCATTGTTGTGGTTGTTGTTGAATTTGTTGTTGTTTTTCAATGTTGAGGTTGTTGTTGAATTTGTTTAAGTTTATCATTGTTGAGGTCGTTGAATTGGTTGGTGATTTTCAATATTGAGGATGTTTTTGAATTTGTTGGTGTTTTTCATTGTTGAGTTTGTTGTTGAATTTGTTGGTGTTTTTCAATGTTGAGGTTGCTGTTGAATTTGTTGGTGTTATGAATGTTTTTTTTTTAACTTTTTTGTGTTTTTCAAAGTTGAGGTTGTTGCTGTATTTGTTGGTGATATTCAATGTTGAGGTTGTTGAATTTGATGGTGATTTTCAATATTGAGGTTGTTGTTGTATTTGTTGGTGTTTTTCAATGTTCAGGTTGTTGTTGAAGTTGTTGGTGTTTTTCAATGTTGAGGTTGTTGTTGCATTGGATCGTGTTATTCAATGTTGCGGTTGTTGTTGAATTTGTTGGTGTTTTTCATTGTTGAGGTTGTTGTTGAATTTGTTGGTGTTTTTCAAAGTTGAGGTCGTTGAATTTGTTGGTGATTTTCAATATTGAGGATGTTGTTGAATTTTTGGTGTTATCAATGGGTTTTTTTGAACTTTTTTGTGTTTTTCAAAGTTGAGGTTTTTGCTGAATTTATTGATGTTATCAATGTTTATTTTGTTGAACTTTTTAGTACTTTTAAAAATTGAGGTTGATTTTGAATTTGTTGGTTTTTTTCATTTTTGACATTGTTGTTGGATTTGTTTGTGTTTTTCAAAGTTGAGGTCGTTGAATTTGTTGGTGATTTTCAATATTGAGGTTGATGTTGAATTTGTTAGTGTTACCAATGTTTTTTTTAACTTTTTTGTGTTTTTCAAAGTTGAGGTTGTTGCTGAATTTGTTGGTGATATACAGTTTTTGAATTTTTTGGCGTTTTTCAATGTTTACGTTGTTGTTGAATTTGTTGGTGATTTTCAATATTGAGGTTGATTTTGAATTTATTGGTGTTATCAATGTTATTTTTTGAACATTTTTGTATTTTTAAATGTTGAGGTTGTTGTTGAATTTGTTAGTATTTTTCAATGTTGCGATTGTGGTTGAATTTGTTGGTTGTTTTACAATGGTGAGGTTTTTGTTGAATATTTTGGTCTTTTCATTGTTGAGGTTGTTGTTAAATTTGTTGGTATTTTTCAATGTTTTGGTTGTTGTTAAATCTGTTGGTATTTTTCAATGTTGAGGTTGTTGATGAATTTGTTGGTGATTTTCAATATTGAGATTGTTGTTGAATTGGATAGTGTCATCAATGTTTATTTTGTAGAACTTGTATGTATTATTAAAAGTTGTGGTTGTTGTTTAATTTGTTAGTGTTTTTCACAGTTGAGATTGTTGAATTTGTTGGTGATTACCAATATTGAGGTTGTTGTTGAATTTGTTGGTGTTATGAATGGTTTTTTTAAACCTCTTTGTGTTTTTCAAAGTTGAGGTTGTTGCTGAATTTGTTGGTGATATTCAATGTTGAGGTTGATGAATTTGCTGGTGATTTTCAATACTGAGGTTGTTGATGATTTTGTTGGCATTTTTCAATGTTGAGGTTGTTGTTGAATTTGTTGGTGATTTTCAATATTGAGGTTAATGTTGAATTTGTTGGTGTTATCAGTGTTGTTTTTTGAACTTTTTTGTGTTTTTCAATGTTGAGGTTGTTGTTGATTTGCTTGTTATTTTTCAATGTTGCGGTTATTGTTGAATTTTTTGCTGCTTTTTCATTGTTGTGGTTGTTGTTGAATTTGTTGTTGTTTTTCAATGTTGAGGTTGTTGTTGAATTTGTTTAAGTTTATCATTGTTGAGGTTGTTGAATTGGTTGGTGATTTTCAATATTGAGGATGTTGTTGAATTTGTTGGTGTTTTTCATTGTTGAGTTTGTTGTTGAATTTGTTGGTGTTTTTCAATGTTGAGGTTGTTGTTGAATTTGTTGGTGTTATGAATGGTTTTTTTTTAACTTTTTTGTGTTTTTCAAAGTTGAGGTTGTTGCTGTATTTGTTGGTGATATTCAATGTTGAGGTTGTTGAATTTGATGGTGATTTTCAATATTGAGGTTGTTGTTGTATTTGTTGGTGTTTTTCAATGTTCAGGTTGTTGTTGAAGTTGTTGGTGTTTTTCAATGTTGAGGTTGTTGTTGCATTGGTTCGTGTTTTTCAATGTTGAGGTTGTTGTTGAATTTGTTGGTGTTTTTCATTGTTGAGGTTGTTGTTGAATTTGTTGGTGTTTTTCAAAGTTGAGGTCGTTGAATTTGTTGGTGATTTTCAATATTGAGGATGTTGTTGAATTTTTGGTGTTATCAATGGGTTTTTTTGAACTTTTTTCTGTTTTTCAAAGTTGAGGTTTTTGCTGAATTTATTGATGTTATCAATGATTATTTTGTTGAACTTTTTAGTACTTTTAAAAATTGAGGTTGATTTTGAATTTGTTGGTTTTTTTCATTTTTGACATTGTTGGATTTGTTTGTGTTTTTCAAAGTTGAGGTCGTTGAATTTGTTGGTGATTTTCAATATTGAGGTTGATGTTGAATTTGTTAGTGTTACCAATGTTTTTTTTAACTTTTTTGTGTTTTTCAAAGTTGAGGTTGTTGCTGAATTTGTTGGTGATATACAGTTTTTGAATTTTTTGGTGTTTTTCAATGTTTACGTTGTTGTTGAATTTGTTGGTGATTTTCAATATTGAGGTTGATTTTGAATTTATTGGTGTTATCAATGTTATTTTTTGAACATTTTTGTATTTTTAAATGTTGAGGTTGTTGTTGAATTTGTTAGTATTATTCAATGTTGCGATTGTGGTTGAATTTGTTGGTTGTTTTTCAATGGTGAGGTTTTTGTTGAATATTTTGGTCTTTTCATTGTTGAGGTTGTTGTTAAATTTGTTGGTATTTTTCAATGTTTTGGTTGTTGTTAAATTTGTTGGTATTTTTCAATGTTGAGGTTGTTGATGAATTTGTTGGTGATTTTCAATATTGAGATTGTTGTTGAATTGGATAGTGTCATCAATGTTTATTTTGTAGAACTTGTATGTATTATTAAAAGTTGTGGTTGTTGTTTAATTTGTTAGTGTTTTTCACAGTTGAGATTGTTGAATTTGTTGGTGATTACCAATATTGAGGTTGTTGTTGAATTTGTTGGTGTTATGAATGGTTTTTTTAAACCTCTTTGTGTTTTTCAAAGTTGAGGTTGTTGCTGAATTTGTTGGTGATATTCAATGTTGAGGTTGATGAATTTGCTGGTGATTTTCAATACTGAGGTTGTTGATGATTTTGTTGGCATTTATCAATGTTGACGTTGTTGTTGAATTTGTTGGTGATTTTCAATATTGAGGTTAATGTTGAATTTGTTGGTGTTATCAGTGTTGTTTTTTGAACTTTTTTGTGTTTTTCAATGTTGAGGTTGTTGTTGATTTGCTTGTTATTTTTCAATGTTGCGGTTATTGTTGAATTTTTTTGCTGTTTTTCATTGTTGTGGTTGTTGTTGAATTTGTTGTTGTTTTTCAATGTTGAGGTTGTTGTTGAATTTGTTTAAGTTTATCATTGTTGAGGCCGTTGAATTGGTTGGTGATTTTCAATATTGAGGATGTTGTTGAATTTGTTGGTGTTTTTCATTGTTGAGTTTGTTGTTGAATTTGTTGGTGTTTTTCAATGTTGAGGTTGTTGTTGAATTTGTTGGTGTTATGAATGGTTTTTTTTTAACTTTTTTGTGTTTTTCAAAGTTGAGGTTGTTGCTGTATTTGTTGGTGATATTCAATGTTGAGGTTGTTGAATTTGATGGTGATTTTCAATATTGAGGTTGTTGTTGTATTTGTTGGTGTTTTTCAATGTTCAGGTTGTTGTTGAAGTTGTTGGTGTTTTTCAATGTTGAGGTTGTTGTTGCATTGGATCGTGTTATTCAATGTTGCGGTTGTTGTTGAATTTGTTGGTGTTTTTCATTGTTGAGGTTGTTGTTGAATTTGTTGGTGTTTTTCAAAGTTGAGGTCGTTGAATTTGTTGGTGATTTTCAATATTGAGGATGTTGTTGAATTTTTGGTGTTATCAATGGGTTTTTTTGAACTTTTTTGTGTTTTTCAAAGTTGAGGTTTTTGCTGAATTTATTGATGTTATCAATGTTTATTTTGTTGAACTTTTTAGTACTTTTAAAAATTGAGGTTGATTTTGAATTTGTTGGTTTTTTTCATTTTTGACGTTGTTGTTGGATTTGTTTGTGTTTTTCAAAGTTGAGGTCGTTGAATTTGTTGGTGATTTTCAATATTGAGGTTGATGTTGAATTTGTTAGTGTTACCAATGTTTTTTTTAACTTTTTTGTGTTTTTCAAAGTTGAGGTTGTTGCTGAATTTGTTGGTGATATACAGTTTTTGAATTTTTTGGCGTTTTTCAATGTTTACGTTGTTGTTGAATTTGTTGGTGATTTTCAATATTGAGGTTGATTTTGAATTTATTGGTGTTATCAATGTTATTTTTTGAACATTTTTGTATTTTTAAATGTTGAGGTTGTTGTTGAATTTGTTAGTATTATTCAATGTTGCGATTGTGGTTGAATTTGTTGGTTGTTTTTCAATGGTGAGGTTTTTGTTGAATATTTTGGTCTTTTCATTGTTGAGGTTGTTGTTAAATTTGTTGGTATTTTTCAATGTTTTGGTTGTTGTTAAATTTGTTGGTATTTTTCAATGTTGAGGTTGTTGATGAATTTGTTGGTGATTTTCAATATTGAGATTGTTGTTGAATTGGATAGTGTCATCAATGTTTATTTTGTAGAACTTGTATGTATTATTAAAAGTTGTGGTTGTTGTTTAATTTGTTAGTGTTTTTCACAGTTGAGATTGTTGAATTTGTTGGTGATTACCAATATTGAGGTTGTTGTTGAATTTGTTGGTGTTATGAATGGTTTTTTTAAACCTCTTTGTGTTTTTCAAAGTTGAGGTTGTTGCTGAATTTGTTGGTGATATTCAATGTTGAGGTTGATGAATTTGCTGGTGATTTTCAATACTGAGGTTGTTGATGATTTTGTTGGCATTTATCAATGTTGAGGTTGTTGTTGAATTTGTTGGTGATTTTCAATATTGAGGTTAATGTTGAATTTGTTGGTGTTGTCAGTGTTGTTTTTTGAACTTTTTTGTGTTTTTCAATGTTGAGGTTGTTGTTGATTTGTTTGTTATTTTTCAATGTTGCGGTTATTGTTGAATTTTTTGCTGCTTTTTCATTGTTGTGGTTGTTGTTGAATTTGTTGTTGTTTTTCAATGTTGAGGTTGTTGTTGAATTTGTTTAAGTTTATCATTGTTGAGGTCGTTGAATTGGTTGGTGATTTTCAATATTGAGGATGTTGTTGAATTTGTTGGTGTTTTTCATTGTTGAGTTTGTTGTTGAATTTGTTGGTGTTTTTCAATGTTGAGGTTGTTGTTGAATTTGTTGGTGTTATGAATGGTTTTTTTTTTAACTTTTTTGTGTTTTTCAAAGTTGAGATTGTTGCTGTATTTGTTGGTGATATTCAATGTTGAGGTTGTTGAATTTGATGGTGATTTTCAATATTGAGGTTGTTGTTGTATTTGTTGGTGTTTTTCAATGTTCAGGTTGTTGTTGAAGTTGTTGGTGTTTTTCAATGTTGAGGTTGTTGTTGCATTGGTTCGTGTTTTTCAATGTTGAGGTTGTTGTTGAATTTGTTGGTGTTTTTCATTGTTGAGGTTGTTGTTGAATTTGTTGGTGTTTTTCAAAGTTGAGGTCGTTGAATTTGTTGGTGATTTTCAATATTGAGGATGTTGTTGAATTTTTGGTGTTATCAATGGGTTTTTTTGAACTTTTTTGTGTTTTTCAAAGTTGAGGTTTTTGCTGAATTTATTGATGTTATCAATGTTTATTTTGTTGAACTTTTTAGTACTTTTAAAAATTGAGGTTGATTTTGAATTTGTTGGTTTTTTTCATTTTTGACGTTGTTGTTGGATTTGTTTGTGTTTTTCAAAGTTGAGGTCGTTGAATTTGTTGGTGATTTTCAATATTGAGGTTGATGTTGAATTTGTTAGTGTTACCAATGTTTTTTTTAACTTTTTTGTGTTTTTCAAAGTTGAGGTTGTTGCTGAATTTGTTGGTGATATACAGTTTTTGAATTTTTTGGTGTTTTTCAATGTTTACGTTGTTGTTGAGTTTGTTGGTGATTTTCAATATTGAGGTTGATTTTGAATTTATTGGTGTTATCAATGTTATTTTTTGAACATTTTTGTATTTTTAAATGTTGAGGTTGTTGTTGAATTTGTTAGTATTTTTCAATGTTGCGATTGTGGTTGAATTTGTTGGTTGTTTTTCAATGGTGAGGTTTTTGTTGAATATTTTGGTCTTTTCATTGTTGAGGTTGTTGTTAAATTTGTTGGTATTTTTCAATGTTTTGGTTGTTGTTAAATTTGTTGGTATTTTTCAATGTTGAGGTTGTTGATGAATTTGTTGGTGATTTTCAATATTGAGATTGTTGTTGAATTGGATAGTGTCATCAATGTTTATTTTGTAGAACTTGTATGTATTATTAAAAGTTGTGGTTGTTGTTTAATTTGTTAGTGTTTTTCACAGTTGAGATTGTTGAATTTGTTGGTGATTACCAATATTGAGGTTGTTGTTGAATTTGTTGGTGTTATGAATGGTTTTTTTAAACCTCTTTGTGTTTTTCAAAGTTGAGGTTGTTGCTGAATTTGTTGGTGATATTCAATGTTGAGGTTGATGAATTTGCTGGTGATTTTCAATACTGAGGTTGTTGATGATTTTGTTGGCATTTTTCAATGTTGAGGTTGTTGTTGAATTTGTTGGTGATTTTCAATATTGAGGTTAATGTTGAATTTGTTGGTGTTATCAGTGTTGATTTTTGAACTTTTTTGTGTTTTTCAATGTTGAGGTTGTTGTTGATTTGCTTGTTATTTTTCAATGTTGCGGTTATTGTTGAATTTTTTTGCTGTTTTTCATTGTTGTGGTTGTTGTTGAATTTGTTGTTGTTTTTCAATGTTGAGGTTGTTGTTGAATTTGTTTAAGTTTATCATTGTTGAGGTTGTTGAATTGGTTGGTGATTTTCAATATTGAGGATGTTGTTGAATTTGTTGGTGTTTTTCATTGTTGAGTTTGTTGTTGAATTTGTTGGTGTTTTTCAATGTTGAGGTTGTTGTTGAATTTGTTGGTGTTATGAATGGTTTTTTTTTAACTTTTTTGTGTTTTTCAAAGTTGAGGTTGTTGCTGTATTTGTTGGTGATATTCAATGTTGAGGTTGTTGAATTTGATGGTGATTTTCAATATTGAGGTTGTTGTTGTATTTGTTGGTGTTTTTCAATGTTCAGGTTGTTGTTGAAGTTGTTGGTGTTTTTCAATGTTGAGGTTGTTGTTGCATTGGATCGTGTTATTCAATGTTGCGGTTGTTGTTGAATTTGTTGGTTTTTTTCATTGTTGAGGTTGTTGTTGAATTTGTTGGTGTTTTTCAAAGTTGAGGTCGTTGAATTTGTTGGTGATTTTCAATATTGAGGATGTTGTTGAATTTTTGGTGTTATCAATGGGTTTTTTTGAACTTTTTTGTGTTTTTCAAAGTTGAGGTTTTTGCTGAATTTATTGATGTTATCAATGTTTATTTTGTTGAACTTTTTAGTACTTTTAAAAATTGAGGTTGATTTTGAATTTGTTGGTTTTTTTCATTTTTGACGTTGTTGTTGGATTTGTTTGTGTTTTTCAAAGTTGAGGTCGTTGAATTTGTTGGTGATTTTCAATATTGAGGTTGATGTTGAATTTGTTAGTGTTACCAATGTTTTTTTTAACTTTTTTGTGTTTTTCAAAGTTGAGGTTGTTGCTGAATTTGTTGGTGATATACAGTTTTTGAATTTTTTGGTGTTTTTCAATGTTTACGTTGTTGTTGAATTTGTTGGTGATTTTCAATATTGAGGTTGATTTTGAATTTATTGGTGTTATCAATGTTATTTTTTGAACATTTTTGTATTTTTAAATGTTGAGGTTGTTGTTGAATTTGTTAGTATTTTTCAATGTTGCGATTGTGGTTGAATTTGTTGGTTGTTTTTCAATGGTGAGGTTTTTGTTGAATATTTTGGTCTTTTCATTGTTGAGGTTGTTGTTAAATTTGTTGGTATTTTTCAATGTTTTGGTTGTTGTTAAATTTGTTGGTATTTTTCAATGTTGAGGTTGTTGATGAATTTGTTGGTGATTTTCAATATTGAGATTGTTGTTGAATTGGATAGTGTCATCAATGTTTATTTTGTAGAACTTGTATGTATTATTAAAAGTTGTGGTTGTTGTTTAATTTGTTAGTGTTTTTCACAGTTGAGATTGTTGAATTTGTTGGTGATTACCAATATTGAGGTTGTTGTTGAATTTGTTGGTGTTATGAATGGTTTTTTTAAACCT